>NC_134273.1:11292716-11420216 GCF_031893055.1 Leptodactylus fuscus | reverse complement strand
TGTTGTCCTGAAATGCTTGTCATCCTGGGACAGATTACCGGTATATCCGGACATGTCCAGCCAAGAGGAAGGCTAAGCAAGGACACATCTTACGAATTAAAAATCTGAACGCAATCACAAGATCCTTATTTTTATAAAATGTGTCTATTAATTTGCTGATTTCCCTGCATTTAGTGCACAAGAGCCCAGAAATTGCAGGCTCTACCTTACAAGGCTGTTTATGCCACAGACATATTTACAACGAACACATAATAGCCAAAATTGTCTCGGCAGGCGTCGTGCGTTGGACGTATTTTAAGCTGTAATTATTAGCCCGGGATGTTTAATCACTCAGTTTAGGAACAAAGCCTTTGGCTGAGGGGTAAGCGCACCTTACAGCACACAACACACTGATCTCACCTACTTGACCCGCGTCTCAGAAACTAAATTAACCACTAACCATTAATATTACTATCAGCAGATTTCTCATTGTACGTAATGGAGGGGGGGGATTAAAAACAGAAAATGGTTCTGATGTCTATAGGCGACATCGTGACGGAAGGCGGTGCAAAAGTTTCAGGCGGGCGTGGAAAATATGCTGCAAATGAAGAATGCTTTCAGTTTATTTTTGTGAATGAGAAAAGATACATGTAAGTTCCATCAATATTCAGAGCAACCTTTGCCCTTTATCAGTTCTTCTTGGTACCTGGGACAGTTTTTGGCAGGACTGGGCAGGGACGTTGTTCCCACCGCCATCTTGGAGAGTTAAGCCCAGATCTTCTGTAGTTGTTGCTTGCTCCAATCCGTCTGGCTCCTCATGTCATCCCAGACAGACTGGATAATGACAGATCAGGGCTGTATCTGTGGGGGTCGGTTCTTCTCGGTAATTGTGGACAGTTTTTGGCAGATTTTTCCCCCTATCCCCCTCCAGAATTTGTACTAGGCTCGACTGAAAGTGAGGAATAGATGTCAGCCCAATGTGTGTTCAGTCAATGGTTAATGAAGCTATACTACTGCGTTAAAGGGATTTTCCAGGCTAAAAATATAGATGACGGATGCCAAGATCAGATCAGTGTGGTCAGACACCTGGCACCGCCATGAATCCTCAGTTCTGAGCAACTGATATACAGAAAATGGAGCAGGAAGCAGACAGCACCGTTCTCTATGTAGTGGTTAAACCAAGTACTGCAGATCAGCTCCCATTCACTTGAATTGGACCTAAGCTGCAGTGACTCAATTCAGCCACTACACAGAGAACGGAGCTGTCCGCTTCCTGTTCCATTCTCCGTCTATCACTCCGATCAGTCGGGGATCCAAGTATCAGACCCGACCATTCTGATATTGATGAGGATAGATCATCCGTGCTTAAATACTAACAAACTGCTTTAAGGCTGACCCATACACTTATTAAAGAATACGGAATCTGCCCTAATGTTTTTGTGTTACATGTATTCTGCATTCTTTATGATTGTTTTGACTATATATATAAAATATATATATATATACATAAAATATATATATATATAAAATATATATATATATATATATACATAAAATATATATATATATATATATATATATATATATATATATACACAGATTTATTAAAAATTTGTCATTTTGTAAATCTCGAGAAAAGATCTTTGCAAGACATAAGCCATGTTCTTCTTCCAGTTCACAATACAGACATCTCCAGATGAGATCGACCATTGGGAAAATACGAGAAGGAATTAAAGGGACGCTGAGCTCAAAAAGTTACTTTGTATCAGCTCTCATTCTTTGGCCATAGGAAGCCGTCCCTTTAAATCTTTCTCATGTGTCAATCGCGGAGAACTGGCGAGATTGGGAATGAAAGGTTTGTGCCTGATGTGATGTCAGCTCATTTCTGATTAGCAGCCGTTCTGGCCCTGTGCTATGTGATCAGATAGAAGACAAGATCTCTCTGGAGGTGGAACCCCGCCAACATCTACATGTGCGTGTACTTTACACGACTTTGCTGGGGGAGTTGGCTTTCAATCACATGAATGAAGTACAAGCGACTGAAGAGAAAGTTTTGGGTCTCAAGAATAAAAAAATGAATTGTAGTGAATGGGAAGAGATTACAAAAACTATATAAAATCTTGTGGCTTTACCCCAAACAGAAATGTTTTTATATTTTAAATCAAATTTTTATGTTTTTTTAGATTTTCAATGTCTTTATGATAAAGGGATAAATCCTGCAATTTTCACTCCGGCTGCTAAACCTAATAATACACATTTCCATACAGATTTTCTTTGTAACAGTCACTCCATTTGCATTCCAAACAGGATTACAATAGAAGATAACAACCTCCACTAACCCATCATGACATCACAACTACTAACAATAGGTGATGTCACAGCTTAAACACAGAGAATGTTCCAGAGACTTCATTGTATCTGCTCCAGACTACTGCTACCTACAGCCATGAATGTGCTGTAAAGCAGATCACTAAATGCTGTTAACAGAGCAGAGGAAAAGCTCCATAATCAAGGACAGAAAATAGAATAAAAAAATCTAAAGTGATCGGTTGTAGTTCCTGGTTTTGATAAATAAATTATAAAAATGGTCTATACATAATTTATTGGGGGGGTGGCTCCTCAATTCAGGATTCCTGAGCAATCAGTGTGGTTCGTTTCAGCTCCCGATACATACTAATTAGGCTCCATACTGTCAGGTGGGCGGACCTAGGCTGAAGAAGATCGTCTAGGACCGCCTACCTGTCAGTAAGGAGCCTAATTAGCATATTGGGTGCTGAAACTTGCAGCAACAATTGCTCAGGAACGGTGGGGGCTAGAGAAAAAATTCCAACGGCGCCGGAATCAGCGAATCGGTAGCTATGGGAATACGTATAAGTATAAAGTATCAGTTTATGTCCTTGTAACGTACCATATATAAAGGACGATGTGAAAAGTGTAACATTTCTAACACACGATGAATTGTGAATAAAAACCTGTTCTAGTAAGGACTCTCTGGTCAGGAAAGTATCAAGGTTCACGGAGTCTAAAGCAGCCACATTAAGTCATAAAAAGGCAATTTGCATAATTACCGAATGGGGGAAAAGCTGATTTTGGTGAAGTACTAAGTAGCCGATGAAAACAAACAGAGCCCCTTGTCTGGCTTTGAACCACGGGGTAGGTGAACAGGATGAGATCATATGGACCCAGGTGCAGGAAAGAAAACAAACATCTTGAGATTGTCAATGCCTTGGCTCTGTTTTCTTCCATACATTGGAGGTAACTCTATAATGTCACATGACACCCGGGCCCTTCTCCCAATGTCTGGAGTGATTGGGCTGCGGCCGGCCTCCTCCTCGCTGTAGCCCCCGCTGACACTGAGCAGATTAATGATCCCAGTTATTGTATGATGGGTTTAGCACAATCTATTCTTGCTGCCACCAGAGCCGTTTCCTGGCTGTAATTTCCATTCGAGATTTAGGGACGTAACGTCGCCCGGTGGTGCGTCCTGGTGCAATGCACATCACGCCCTGAGCACTAGGCCTCACATGGAAATTAAAGGGCCGGTCCAGTCATCCATAACTAAACCTACATCATCGCATACTGAAAACCCTAATCCAAGATTATGGGGGCGGCCATCTTGCCTGCTTTGGTTAACAGCATTTAGTGATCTGCTTTACAGCACAGTCCTGGCCATAGGCGGCAATAGTCTGGAGCCGACTCATGGAGGTCTATGGGAGAGTTTTCTAGTTGTGTGCAGGGAGGGGGGGAGGAGATAAGCGGTGACATCATCTATTGGTGGTGTTATCTATAGAGGTGTTATCTTCTATTGTGTGTGATGCAAATGAGGTGACAGCTGCAAAGAAAACCCCAACAGAATTGGCAAGTGTCAGTTTATTATTAGGCTTAGTAGCCAAAGTGAAAATTGCTGGAATTATTACCTTTTTTTTAAATATATACATAAAATTCTTAAGAATATGATTAACCAACAATGTTGCCTATAAAAATATAAATTAATAGATCGCTTTCTAGTGACACATTTCCTTTAATGTCAGGATGATGTTTCCCTTCACTCCCCTTATGTTTTCAAGTTGAATTTTTGCTAGGACCCTTGACCATTTAGGTACGCCCAACAAAATCTGGCATCAAGAGAAACGTGGGGCACCCCATAAGTGTTAGATGGTTCACCATTACCACCAAAGGAGTTGGGTTCAGCCGAATTTGGCTATAGTTTATGGCTACCTTTATCGTGTATTTACTTAAAGAGGTTTTCCAGCACTAGATATTGATGACCTATCTTTATGGCACCTCCAGGATCAGCTCTTCATGAGGCTGCAGTGTTCAGATGAGTGCTGAGGTCTTCTCACTGCTTACCAAGCACAGCGCCGTACCTTGTATAGTGGCTATGCTTGGTATTGCAGCTCAGCCCCATTCTCTTGAACAGGACTGAGTTACATATGGGGCCATGTGACCCATAAACATAACTGCACAGGCCAGAAGGGGCACTCACCTAAGGAGTATGTCCATTTCGATCAGGTGATAGGTGGGGGTCCCGATCAATATGTAAATCCTGGAGAACCCCTTTAAATAATTCAATCCCTGTACTCTATTCTTGTTACATGTACTTAGAGTCCTATAGAACTTTCTCTAACAAATTAACACTTACAATTTTTTCTAACCTCATTTTCGTTAATTTTCCAATTCTCAAGAATTTTGATTCTGAATTATTTTGAAAATTTTTATTAGATTTTCTGCATATGATGAAGAGTCAACGGTAGATCCTATAATAGAGAGGTCATCTGCCTGTGCCGATAATGAGACTACTGCTGAAAAATCAACGGAACGGCGTGAAATGTACAGAATCGGAAGTATCAGCCTATTATGAGGTTTAGTGGTCAGAGTGGAAATTGCAGCATTTTAAGATTTTTTTAAATATTGATAATGACATGGAAGAATTACAAAAAAAAAAATCATTAAAAAATTCTAAAAATAATAGTTTTAACATAAAAAAATTTGATTTAAATACTAGATACTTTCTGATGACATTCCCTTTAAGGGACAAATCGGTCTTTAATGATTCTTCGGATACAAATAGGGGTAAAAATCCCCCGGCATTATATAGCTATGTGCTGTCTATGGCTCTCTGCCCTCCTGATGTCATATCCAGGTCTGTCTTCACTATGCGAGCATATCATAAATAGGATCTGTTATGTTTCATAGTAGTAATAAATACACAATGCCGAACACGCATCTCCTAGATGTCTTACAGATGTCAAGCCCAGAGGCAGAGACGTGCGGGGCTTACGTAGCGACTGTAAACTGAGTCTATGGAACGCCATCATCTATCTTGTATCTGCTGAGTGATGTTAAGTGAGTGTGGAGAGTCCCAGACAGTCCGAGGACCATGGACTGCATCAGCTACAGGGCGATGTAAAGTGCAATATCATGGATGTCTTAAAGGGGTTGTGCAGGATTAGAGAACATGGCTGCTTCTTCTCATATCCCACGTGAATAATTCAGGGTCACTCCCCAGCACCAGTGTCAGTCCAGCGTAGATTTCAGGAATAACTAACGCTGGTTTTCTGGTGTGAGTTACAGTGAATTTGTCCAATATTTGGCTCTTGGATACAACCTCTATCTGCAGTGTGCGCTGTGCACAAATAGTATCTGAGTCCGGGGGTGCGCGGCATGTGGAGGCCAGGGTGCGACTGTAAAATAAATGTTAGCTAGATGTAGATTATTACTATAGATCAGTGTTTAGATAGCAGGGAGTGCAGAGGCAGGCTAGGAACCTGCACAGTGTATACTATGTATAATAAACAGGAGGCTGCATGGAATACCGGCCGTGCACAGTGTATACCATACTTCCCAACCGTCCCGATTTCCACGGGACATTCACGATTCCGGTGACATGTCCCGCGGTCCCGGTTGGAGGGAGGTATGTCCCGATTTCAACTCAGATCTGCGTCAAGAGGACGCAGATCTGAGTTGAACACATACGCGGCTAAAGCAAGGAGCTGACACAGGTCAGCTCCTTGCTTCGCCACTGCACGCCACCTACTGGCTGTGTAGATGCGATGTGGTGTGTACACTGAGGTGGAACGTGAAACTGGGGGCAGATGAAGGAGAGGACGGCATGACACTGGGGGCAGAGATGTGGAGACATGAATCTGGGGGCAGAGATGGAGGGGACATGAATCTGGGGGAAGAGATGTGGGGACATGAATCTGGGGGAAGAGATGGAGGGGGGACATGAATCTGGGGGCAGAGATGGAGGGGGGATATGAATCTGTGGGCAGAGATGGGGGACATGAATCTGGGGGCAGAGATGGGGACATGAAACTGGGGGCAGAGATGGAGGGGGGACATGAATCTGGGGGAAGAGATGGGGGACATGATTCTGGGGGAAGAGATGGGGGGACATGAATCTGGGGGCAGAGATGTGGGGATATGAATCTGGGGGCAGAGATGTGGGGACATGAATCTGGGGGCAGAGATGGAGGGACATGAATCTGGGGGCAGAGATGGAGGGGGGAGATGGATCTGGGGGCAGAGATGGAGGGGACATGAATCTGGGGGCAGAGATGGAGGGGACATGAATCTGGGGGCAGAGATGGAGAGGACATGAATCTGGGGCAGAGATGGAGGGGGGACATGAATCTGTGGGCAGAGATGGGGGACATGAATCTGGGGGCAGAGATGGAGGGACATGAAACTGGGGGCAGAGATGTGGGGACATGAATCTGTGGGCAGAGATGGGTAACATGAATCTGGGGGCAGAGATGGGGGACATGAATCTGGGGACAGAGATGGAGGGACATGAAACTGGGGGCAGAGATGGAGGGGGGACATGAAACTGGGGGCAGATGAAGGGTGTATATGAAACTGGGGGAGAGATAGGGGGGAACTTATAATTTACGGGTGATTGTAGGAGGATTATACTGTGTGCAGGCACATGAAAAATTAATGAGAATGGGCGGAGTCAATACAAAAGTGGGCAAGGCTAAATTTGCCACGGCGCACTACGCGCGCCACACGTTTTGTCCCTCTTTTGGTTCTTCAAAAGTTGGGAGGTATGTACTATGTATAATACACAGGAGGCTGCATGGAATACCGTCTGTGCACTGTGTATACTATGTATAATATACAGGAGGCTGCATGGAATATCACGTCTGGTACAAGAGGCGTGCTTGTGCAAAAGACGTCACACATGTTTACATTGATAAATCCCCCCGATGTGTAAGGAACGGTCTCTTCTAGGCAGAGAATCTTTACAGGCAGTTCAGGAGTCTGGGAAAGTTAACACTGACTGAGCTTTACTAAAGGATGTATATATTTTACTACCACTACCATATAATACCAACACATAGTGCTGTTAAATAATACCACTACATAATAACCATACAATAGCTTTGCAAATAAAGTTCTCAAATAAAACAGTCACACAGTGTCTAAATAATACTGCTATACATTTATTATTATTAAAAATTCGTCGTGGTCACGTCCATGCTATGCACTCCGTATTTTTTTACCGCCAATCTGACGAGCGCTTATTTTCCAGGTAAAGCCCATATATTATAAATCATTCCTGCAGGGCACAGTTTGCTTTTCTTTTCCTACAGCCAAGACCCATGGGCTTGGCTTAAGAAAACCTTCAGGCCTGACTGCGACTTGCCACAATGGCATATAATACCGCCACATAGTAAATACATAAAACCTCCATTATCCAATAAAATGGCACACAGTGTCTAAACAATACCGATATACAATGGATATTAAGATTCGCGGTGGTCACGAGCCATGCTATGTACCCACTGGTGGCCATATTTTTTTGTGTCTGATTATCCAGCCCCTGTATTATAAATCATTCTGCTACACAGGGCACAGTTTGCTTTTCTTTTTCCCCCCACAGCCAAGACCCAGGGCCCTCGCTTAAGAAAACCTTCAAGACTTGACTGTGACTTCTGCCAACTCTGGAAAAACAGGAAGCCCTCTGTGAGCACTCGAAAAACGTGGAGGTAGAATTTGGGGCGAGAGATTTAGAAGCCGCCAGACCTGTAAAGTGTCTTTTGTAAAGGACCAAAAATAAATGAGTGCGGGTCAAGCTCTGTTTACACAGTGGACCGGCCTCGCAGGATCGCCTCCTTGACTTAATAGTTTCCTTTCGCATGACATTGCTCCCAGAAATAAGACAAATTGTCTGAGGTCAGGCTGCAGATCAGCTCCGAGTGTACGAGGAAATTGCACTATATCAAGTAAATTGCACCAGGTCTAGCAGGCGGTATTAGACAGCACGCCACCACTCAGAGCCCTGCTGAAGAAAGGCAGCCGCTTCCTAAGATGTTCTGCAAAAAAAAAAAAAAAAAAAAAGCCGCCACTTGTGGCCCCGTCTGGTGATGTCGCCTCCCGAGCACCAACTCTGGAAACTCAAATCATGAGATTAGGAAAAGTTTAAATGAGGAGCGCGCGTTACATCACGCCAGCCGAAGCCGGATATAAAAATAATCGTATTTCAGTATTATTTATTTTATTAATTTACATTATATTCTAGCGTTAATATTATTTATGGGAGAGATCGTCACGTCCCCTGCTAAAAACCTCCCGGTTTCCTTAGGCCAAGAGAGTAGGGTTGAGTGATCGGGATCAGAAAAGATTGGATTCCGATCGGTGATTAGGTAAATTTCACAATTGCGATTGGAATTCCAATCCCGATCTTTTTCGGCGGGATCGAGGTCTCACGTTAGTTCCCACAATGCTTGGCTACTGGCCAATGGGGTTGAGCAATCGGGATCGGAAAAGAATGGATTCCAATCAGTGAATAGGTAAATTTCACGATCGCGATCAGAATTCCGATCCCGATCTTTTTCGGCGGGATCGAGGTCTCACGTTAGTTCCTACAATGCTTGGCTACTGGCCAATGGGGTTGAGCGATCGGGATCGGAATAGATTGGATTCCGATCGGCGAATAGGTAAACTTCACAATCGCGATCGGAATTCCGATCCCGATCTTTTTCGGCGGGATCAAGGTCTTACGTTAGTTCCCACAATGCTTGGCTACTGGCCAACGGGGTTGAGCGATCGGGATCGGAAGAGATTGGATCCTGATCGTCGATCGAGCAAATATCACAATTGGGATTGGCTGGAAAACGATCAAAAATCAGATTTTAAAAACGATCCTGAAATCTCATCGGCTCAACCCCAGTGGACAGTAACGGATGGGAAAATCGGATGAAACGGATGTCTCCGACCTGGGAACCGTTTTCACAGATCATTCCTATCCTTGGAAGCCGTGTTCCAAAAAAACAGACATGGGAATGGACACATTGGGGGAGATTGATGAAGACTGGCGTATTCAATGCCAGTCTTGGCGTACAAGGCAAAAATTGTTGCAATTTTTTAATTTTATTTTTTATTTTTGGGCCAATCTCGACTCTTTCCTAAAAAATGGCAAGATTTCAGACGCACGGTCCCGACTCCGGAGGGGTGTGTGTCACATCTATGAGATGGAGGGGATGTAAAGACTGGCGCGGGATACGTCAGTCTTCATAAATCTCCCCCATTGAAGACAATGGGGAAGTTTTATTATACCTTGTACATGTTGACATTGTTGGCATCCAAGGCACAAAAAAGTCAGATTTGGCCTGGTGGGAGGTGCCCCTGATTTAGGAGGGGTATGTGGCTTGTCGTAAATAAGGCGCACTATCCGCAGGCACAGGTGGTATGAAGACTGGTGTAAAGGAGGGTTTGTTACAATGTGTCCTACTTACATCTATTCAGCATCTCTGGATCTGAATGGTCTACAGTATACAGTGAACGATCAATGACGATATATGAAGCGTGTTAGCCGTGTCCTTCATATGTTATTACAGTGACAACATCTTCGCATCCACGCACAACACACGAGCCACGTAAAGAAACTTCCATCAAGGGTTTGATTAGAAAGTTGGTTCTAGTGCCCTTCATCAGCAAAGAAGCCAAATAACACGGAATGACTATGGATTTATTGATTCATTCATCAGCCCATAAAGTGGCCATAATATAGAGAATCAGAGAGGGCGAACCCGAGTGTATCTCTAGGGCCACCGAATAATAACAGACTCCAATACAGCACGACCTACTACTATTACATACACCGCTATATAACTGCACACCATAGCTCTGTTCATCCTGATTCATGAATATAATGCAAGAAATACAGTAAAGACCGACACAGGAATAAGGGGTATTGAGAGAGTATAACTTCTATATACCTGCTAGTCATGATCTGTGGGGTTTGCTGGCTGACAACCATTAGAAAAACTCACCCTATATGATGGCCGAGGCACAAGGGTGCTGGGAGGATGTGCCTTACAAATATATATATATATACTAGCCTCTGCCCACGACTTCGTCTACGTGTTGTTGGCGTCGATGATCCGCCTATATTCAGCAAATTGCTGCCGTCGATGGTTTGCCTGTTCTGGCATTTCGGCAGCTCTCAAGCTGTCCTGCTGCTGAACTTGTTCCTCGCACTGTGCCTGTGATTGTTCCGGCATCTCAGCAGCTTGCTGGGATGCCATATAATGAGCACGTTGTTGGCGTTGATGATCCGCCAGCTCCGGCGTCCCGGCAGCTGTCAAGCTGGCCTGCCGCTGAACTCGTTCCTCGCGCTGTGCCCGTGATTGTTCCGGGATCTCAGCAGCTTGCTGGGACACCATATAATGAGTGCGTTGTTGGCGTCGATGATCCCCCTCAGCTCCGTTTAAGGAGAACTCTGTGACTTCTGGCCCCTTCATAGCTCTCGTTGTTTGCGACAAATTAAATTTTCTTTTTCCTGGCATGTTTAAAATTGGCAAATTACCCATTTGAATTAAAGGTGATTGCCCGTGTCAGTTTGTCAGCACTGCCTGGAGCAGATCAGATAATATGTGTGTACACAATCCACTGAGGGTTAGCCGAGTGTTTTCAGAGAGAAATAACAACCCTGGGACCGGAAATAAGGCTGCTGCAGGAGCAGTGTAATATAGTATGTGAACATAAATTCATAACAGTCGTGAAGTCATGTCATTTACCGGGATAAAAAGTAGCCAATGTTTTAATCGAGGTTACAATCTATCTATGTGCCAAATGTCATCCAAATAAATTCAGCCGTTTTTGCGTGATTGACTAACAAACATCCAAATACACAAACTTTCACATTTATAATATTAGTAGGATATAGTATATGGTATATATGTATACAAGTCTCCTCTTATGTCTATAAATAAATCACAATGCACAGCCCAATACACTACAGTGCAAACCCAATCACTCCCTATTCTGTATTTAGCACATCCTAATCTTTCAGTTTAATGAATAGAATGCCAGAAATGCAGTAAAGACTGACACCCAGGCAAATCAGAACAAGAAAAAGCCCCGTCAAAGGTGTGTAACTCTATACCTAAGCAAGTCAGGGTCGGCTCCATAGCACGTAACCCTTTCTATATAACTTTATACACTATAGACGACTCTATAGCTTTTCCACATTGATGATGTCATTTATACAAATAATCATCTATCTAGGAAAAGGAGTGTGTCTGTCACAAGCCGAAATAAAAAACATCCGTCATTTTGGAGTGATTAACATTCTCCAGATGGCGAAATCCTCGGATTTCAGCAGTTCTGCTTTGTTGTGATAATGATATAGTATCCAGAATGAGAATGTTTACTTTTTTTTTTCCCGTACGGGTCAAACTTGGATTCCTTACAATCCTATTAAAGCATGTAGCTCTATGTAATTGTGTGTACAGATGAAAGCAGATTTCAGTTATTATTGTCCTAATTGTAAACCGATGCGGGGGGATTTACAGTCACAAAAAAAAAAGGAAAAAAAATTTGGGGAGGGGGCCATGAAAGGACCACCACTGGACACTTATGTAATCAATTCATAGATGTCAGAGATGGCTATCGTTCTGTGTTACTCACCCCCGTGACATGTTACCACCCCTGGAGCTCCATGTATAAGATCGGCTAATACTACGCCGGATCTCCGTGATAATCCTACATGGCAGTAGGGTAACGTTACGGCGTGGCAAAAGGTAACGGAGAATGAACGCGCTCTACTGATCTTCACTGCACGCCTCATATTCTGCCCTGGGCGGATATTAGAAGGCTTGTAATATGGCTGACAGTATAAATATCTATACACTACATTATAGCTTCAATGTTCATTTTATGACCGTATCTATAAAATCAGTTATGTTCTGAAAAGATATGCATCAAGAAAAGCATATACAATATATAAATAAGAAAGAATGTTGTATATAATTTTTATTAAAATTCTGTTTTGTGCACACAGAACCTGCAGAATGATGTGTCTCCATGATTACAGACTACAAACAAACATGGTGTACTCTGTTCTTAAAGTGTACAGGTTACTCAATTCTCTATACTATTGTCAGCACTGAGGAGTGGAGTCACTGCAGGATCACACTACTCACTAGTCAAAAGCCAGGAACCCATAGAAGTGACAACATAAAGCAGAAGAGAATATATAGAGGGAACTGTTGCAACAAGGGGCAAAATATGTGGAGGAGAAAAGTGACAACTTCTCAAATTTGTGACTCAGGTGTACAAAAATATTACTACTATAATACTGTCCTCTATGTACAAGAATATAACTACTATAATACTGCTCCTATGTACAAGAATATAACTACTATAATACTACTCCTATGTACAAGAATATAACTACTATAATACTACTCCTATGTACAAGAATATAACTACAATAATACTGCTCCTATGTACAAGAATATAACTACTATAATACTACCTCCTATGTACAAGAATATAACTACTATAATACTACTCCTATGTACAAGAATATAACTACTATAATACTGCTCCTATGCAAAAGAATATAACTACTATAATACTACTCCTATGTACAAGAATCTAACTACTATAATACTGCTCCTATGTACAAGAATATAACTACTATAATACTACTCCTAAGTACAAGAATATAACTACTATAATACTACTCCTATGTACAGGAATATAACTACTATAATACTGCTCCTATGTACAAGAATATAACTACTATAATACTACCTCCTATGTATAAGAATATAACTACTATAATACTACTCCTATGTACAAGAATATAACTACTATAATACTACTCCTATGTACAAGAATATAACTACTATAATACTACTCCTATGTACAAGAATATAACTACTATAATACTACTCCTATGTACAAGAATATAACTACTATAATACTACCTCCTATGTACAAGAATATAACTACTATAATACTACTCCTATGTACAAAAATATAACTACTATAATACTACTCCTATGTACAAGAATATAACTACTATAATACTCCTCCTATGTAAAAGAATATAACTACTATAATACTGCCCCTATGTACAAGAATATAACTACTATAATACTACCTCCTATGTACAAGAATATAACTACTATAATACTACTCCTATGTACAAGAATATAACTACTATAATACTACTCCTATGTACAAGAATATAACTACTATAATACTACTCCTATGTACAAGAATATAACTATTATAATACTGCTCCTATGTAAAAAGAATATAACTACTATAATACTGCCCCCTATGTACAAGAATATAACTACTATAATACTACCTCCTATGTACAAGAATATAACTACTATAATACTGCTCCTATGTACAAGAATATAACTACTATAATACTGCTCCTATGTACAAGAATATAACTACTATAATACTGCCCCCTATGTACAAGAATATAACTACTATAATACTACCCCCTATGTACAAGAATATAACTACTATAATACTGCTCCTATGTACAAGAATATAACTACTATAATACTACCTCCTATGTACAAGAATATAACTACTATAATACTGCCCCCTATGTACAAGAATATAACTACTATAATACTACCTCCTATGTACAAGAATATAACTACTAGAATACTACTCCTATGTACAAGAATATAACTACTATAATACTGCTCCTATGTACAAGAATATAACTACTATAATACTGCTCCTATGTACAAGAATATAACTACTATAATACTACCTCCTATGTACAAGAATATAACTACTATAATACTACTCCTATGTACAAGAATATAACTACTATAATACTGATCTGGACTTGTTCCTATGTGACAGGAGTTACACTTGAGTATAACACGTATCTCGCACCTTGTATACTCTGTATACTCTGTACCGATCACTTTATCTCTGGCGGTTATTACACATTTTATCGCTACGTTACATGTGCTAAATGTTTATGTTGTACGGATAAATCCTCGGTCAATTTGACTCAATTATTTATAACTTTTACAAATAAATCTGAGGACCAAATCTCATTTCATCCCGGAGCCAAAACTATTTTTCTTCCTTTTTATAAAATCTGCAAAAAGTTTACAAAGTATCAAAGCAATGAAATGTTCTAACTGGAGCCGGAGCTATAAAGTCCACGCGCGGTTCTGTGACCTGACTTCATCTGTTACATGTGAGGGGTTATTGTTTTTGGCACTGGGCTCTCACCCATCTGTTCACTGAAGTGCTAAGGCTCTAGAACTGAAGATAAATATACATCCCGAGCGTGCGATACAATTGGATATCGCTGTTATGTGACAATCACAAGCACATTCTCTATAAACAATTTACTAAAAACAATTCCGAATCCCGGGCCGTGTCACTTTCTGTCTGCAAATCGGAATTGCTCTAGTTCGTGTGTCAAAATGTATATGGCTACTTACAGTACATAAGAGCTGAATTAAGTGGAAGTGGCAGTCCCCCGAGGTGAGGTCAGCTGTGGAGAGAGGGGAGGAGAATGAAGAGTCAAAATGCAAAAATAGGAAAAAAAAAAATTGCAACAAATTTGGGTAAAATTTACAATTAAAACTAAATACTTTGCTTTCTATCAGTCTTCCTTTGGTCCTTGTCAGTGTTGGACGAGGTTTCTTCGGACCACTAGATAAAGTGATTCAGGGACCCAACCTCCAAAATCCTTGGGAACTAGATTATAGCACCCCCCCCCCCCCCCCCAGCTGAGGGCACCTGCTGTTGTGTTAGATCCTGGGCCCACTGAGGGATCCTCTCCTACTCTGGTGGGTCAGTCCAAAACTGGTCCTTGTGGATTTTCTTCAGGATTAATGGACTATACTTTGGACTGAACATTGGCATAGAGGATAGATACGTTACAATAGGTGGCACTAGAGGAATAGTTATTTCCAGTTAGGAGAACACATATGCAACTATACATTCCCAAAATTCTCAGGGAAGAATTGCATGAGCTTTAAAGAGAGTCTGTCACCAGACCCAGCATATCACCCCAGTCCTGCAGATAGATAGGTTACTGTCACCAGAACCAGCATATCACCCCAGTCCTGCAGATAGATAGGTTAGTGTCACCAGAACCAGCATATCACCCCAGCCCTGCAGATAGATAGGTTACTGTCACTAGACCCAGCATATCACCCCAGCCCTGCAGATAGATAGGTTAGTGTCACCAGACCCAGCATATCACCCCAGTCCTGCAGATAGATAGGTTACTGTCACCAGACCAGCATATCACCCCAGCCCTGCAGATACATAGGTTAGTGTCACCAGAACCAGCATATCACCCCAGCCCTGCAGATAGATAGGTTACTGTCACCAGAACCAGCATATCACCCCAGCCCTGCAGATAGATAGGTTACTGTCACCAGAACCAGCATATCACCCCAGTCCTGCAGATAGATAGGTTAGTGTCACCAGACCCAGCATATCACCCCAGTCCTGCAGATAGATAGGTTAGTGTCACCAGAACCAGCATATCACCCCAGCCCTGCAGATAGATAGGTTAGTGTCACCAGACCCAGCATATCACCCCAGTCCTGCAGATAGATAGGTTACTGTCACCAGAACCAGCATATCACCCCAGCCCTGCAGATAGATAGGTTACTGTCACCAGAACCAGCATATCACCCCAGCCCTGCAGATAGATAGGTTAGTGTCACTACAAACAGCATATCACCCCAGCCCTGCAGATAGATAGGTTACTGTCACCAGAACCAGCATATCACCCCAGCCCTGCAGATAGATAGGCTACTGTCACCAGACCCAGCATATCACCCCAGCCCTGCAGATAGATAGGTTACTGTCACTACAAACAGAATATCACCCCAGCCCTGCAGATAGATAGGTTACTGTCACCAGACCCAGTATATCACCCCAGCCCTGCAGATAGATAGGTTACTGTCACTAGACCCAGCATATCACCCCAGCCCTGCAGATAGGTAGGTTACTGTCACCAGAACCAGCATATCACCCCAGCCCTGCAGATAGATAGGCTACTGTCACCAGACCAGTATATCACCCCAGCCCTGCAGATAGATAGGTTAGTGTCACCAGACCCAGTATATCACCCCAGCCCTGCAGATAGATAGGTTACTGTCACCAGACCAGCATATCACCCCAGCCCTGCAGATACATAGGTTACTGTCACCAGAACCAGCATATCACCCCAGCCCTGCAGATAGATAGGTTACTGTCACCAGAACCAGCATATCACCCCAGCCCTACAGATAGATAGGTTACTGTCACCACAACCAGCATATCACCCACAAACAGTGTTGTCCCAGCTCACAGGTTGTCTCTGGTATTACAAATCCTTTGTAATGAACAGGGTGGAACTACAATACCATAACTATCCAGTGGACAGGTGTGGAGCTCTTTTGGAGGAAAGCAGCCAATTTTTTTTTTTATTCTGTACAATCCCTTTAAGATAAGAGGTTCTCATAATAGTGTATATACTTAATATTGTAAAAGACTTGTAGACGTCAGAAATCTGTCTGTGTCCTAAGATACTTTATTGTGGTGAAAGAGAACTGATACAGCTGTTTGGCCGGAGCTACCAAATGGTTGAAACTCCTCCAGTTTGGTCATCTATATCTTTTGCTGTCAATTCTAACATTCAATTTTTTTGCTCAAAAATTTGGATATAAATTATTGAAAGTGATTAAAATTTTAAACACTATAATTAGAATACTAAAAGATAATAATACCGCAATAATAATCATAATGAATAAGGTAATAATAATAATAATAAATAATCCACCCATAGAGAAATGTCAAATTGCTGTAAAACTCATCCACCGATTCTGTCTCACATATATGTACAGGGTTTTGCCACAAGAGGGCGTAAAAGTACTTTGCCTTCTGTCCTATAAAAAGGTTCTCAGAGGCTACTTTTGGGTAGTGTACCTCTTTGTAAGAAATCATGGATTGTTAGACATGTCTCTACCATACACATGAAACCATTTTGCCCACTGAACAGACTTTGAGAGGGGACATATCAGAAGCTGGGCGAGTAGCAGGATGTTTGTTGCAACAAAGTGTCCGCAATCTAGGACATTGTTGCCCAGCTGTTAGAACCAAAAGATGCAAGTGGCAATGCAACCACAGTGAACAGGATCTGGATAGTCCGGACAGACCACCAGTAAAGAGGATTGTTTGATCCTCCAACAAGTACGAGCAGCTCCTGCAGTTTCTTTGACCACCTTCCGCACGTAGGGGGCACCTTCATTACTCCGCCTGTCTCTGCCAACACCATTTCCAGGCACTTTGCAAAAGGAAATTTTGTGTCATGGCCCATTACATGTCCTGCCATTAATGGAAAGCCACCATTGTCTTAGTTTGCACAAAACCTGGACTACTACAGACTGGGAGTGTATCATATTTAGTGAGGAAAATGGATTTTGTTTGGGATCTGATGATGGCTGAGTTGGTATATGGAGGTCTCGTGGTGTGGTGTCTATCCTGCCTTTGCTGTGTCGCACACACTGCCCCCTGCTGGTGTGATGATCTGGGGGACCATTGCGTATAACAGTCAGTCACCCCTAGTAGTGATATGAGGACACTAAGAGCTCAGTGATATGTACAGGACATTTTGTAACCACATGATGCCCCTTCCTGGCACGGCAGACAACTGGCATTTTTCAGCAGGATAATGCTCACCCACACACAAGGGTTTTCCAGGAATGCCCAGGAACCAGATTTATCTGCAATTGAGCCATTTATGGGACCAGCTGGGTTGTAGCTTCACCTGCTGGACGTGCGTAAGATCCATAGGCCCAGCTGTAACATATGTAGGACAAATGTGCTGCAGGATACCATAGAGAATCTGTATACCGCCATGTCTACGTCCTCAACTTGTAGGGGCAACCAACAAGGTCCTAGAACCCCGTTCAACTGTATAGTTTTCCCCAATAAACTTCCTATTTGGTTGTAATATTGGGATCTCTTCCATATATATATATATATATATATATACACTATATATATATATATATATATATATATATATATATATATATATATATATGTGTGTATCCAAATAATCAAATGTGCCCTTAAAGCTACAGAGGATATTATAAGACTGTCGTCGTCTAGCCAGAAAGTCAACATTTACAGAGCAGCTGTTGTTGATTTCTAGACCTTTCCGCAATGATTGACATGTTTTAAGATATTTACTGTACACCGTACTTTTGTGACTAGAACCGCACAGCCCAACTGTCAAAATAAGTCAACACAATGATTTTTTTTTTTTCCCCCTTAAGTCTAGGATTCGTTTTCTGAAAACATTCCCTGATGTGTGGCGGTGGGTGAGATCACCATTGTTCCCCAGGTATGCGAGAGCCACATTGATAGCATGTGTGCAACTCCTAAAACTTACATATTGAAGGGGAAGTCTCAGACCTACACCGGAGAAAAAAATCTCCTTCCCTTACATGAGCCGTCATCATGAGACGTCTTAATGAATCATCTTAGAATATCGCAACTTTTTTTTTGCAACTCTGTGTAAAATTGTGTCAAAAATAAACACATAAAAACTGTCGTACAATGATGTTTCGTGGCCGTGTTTGTTGGTTGGAAATTGGCTTGGGTTTCCCAAGAAGATAGTACTAGCCAGAGATGTCCCCTTGAAGTTAGGGCTGGGGTGGTGGGTAGTAGGTGTCCTCCACAAAAGGGAATATTTTTGTAAGGGTTTTTTAGGTTAAAAGATTGGAGATTACTGATCCTAAAGATGTTTTATAGGTGAAAAAAATTAAAATTCAAGATGGAGCACAAATAGGTTCAGTCTACATCGGCTTAGTGGCTTGTGTTTAGGACAGAGACCATGAGCCAGTGCTGGATCTTTCAGAAGGAATCCTATGGTCAGCCTCTCCATAATTCAGGGGCGCTCCCATGCTCCAGTTAGGATCTAGTGGGAGATATGGTAAATTTGTAGGGCCAAAGCGTCCTTGACCCAGCCCACTGTGGTGTGCGTGCCTCCCTCAATTTGCACATGTCCCCCATTGTCATTGTTCCCTCACTCAGGTATCCTCTTTGGCTGGATACAATTGGTTGGGGCTTGGACATGGAAATTTTTACTATTAGTTGCATTGACCTATGCCCTCCCTGTGTTACATGGGGATTTTTGCCTTAATTTATTGGAAAAATGATAATACATTTAAGTGGCAAGTGGGCGCAGAAGGAACAATGCGGAGCACCTCTGACCCAAGAAAGGGCCATGCAACGAAGATGTGCCACACTTCTACCCATCTAGATAAGTTAGGAAATTCTCCCTATTTTCTGTTTATTGCCACAAAAAGACAAGAAGGCAACTGGATGTTCCAACCATTAAAACAATAAAAACTCTCCTTGGATATTTTTTTGTCGAATAACCATTCAATTGTCTTCTAGAAACTTCTTACACTTATTTATTGAGTAAACACATCTTACCTTAAGAACTATCTAGACGTAGATGCAGAATTTTCAGCAGATCCAGACCTAATTTCCGAATTGTAACTTCATTCCAAAAAGTCATCAGCACCAAGTCATGTGATGACAAAAATTAGCACTTCGTTTCCCCAGTCGTAGCCCAGTTTTGGGTCACCACATTTCAAAGATTGTGCTTTACTTCATCTGGTTCTCCACATCATCTCTAGAACATTAAACCACGTAGAAGATGGTCAAAAGGAACAACAAGTTAGACTTCAAAAATAATAGGTAGTGGAGTGTCCCACCAGAAGATCATTGGCCTTAGGTTGTGACCCCCAAAAATGAGGTCCTGACCAAATTGGGCTGATGAAGTCCAGAAGAAGACAACCCAACGTGAAGATGATGTTGGCTCAGATGGTTTTCCACAATGGTCATCTCTTCACAAATCACTTAGTCCTAGTGTCTAGGTTCAATGCCTTGAAAAGAAATCTGTAATGATCGAACCACCTGTGCCACGGTACACAATGGCATCGCTTTGTAAAGAAAGTAACAAAATTGAACGGGTATGGCTCTGCCCAAACACATTGCTGTTGCCATCCTCCATTATAACACCATAACCCATGCATTTTTTTTTTTTTTTTTTAGGTGCATCTTATTCGGTCTTCGATCCCCTGGCAGGAGATCTCAAAAACTCAAACAATTTCTAGATGATCCAGTATGACTTGTATATGGTTGATGACAGTAGGTGATGGATGACAAGTTCATTCCCTCAATGGTTTCTCAACTATATTGGTCTGTGATCTGATATGCCCGATATAGGGTTGTCAGGTAAATAACTGGCCTACCCCATAGTTGATACCAGTGGGCCAATGCCAGTGTTACCAATGGAGCTGGATTTTGACTTCTTCAACGTACTAGACCATCTAGGATGTTGGCACTGGTTCTTTAGTCACCATAGACCACCAGGATTGCTGGTATAAACCCTTTCATTACGTTAGATCCCACCTTTTACCTGACTGGTAATTGTAAGGTGGTAACCCTAGATGGATAGCTTAAATATTTCAGGAGACAACATAAACGGAATGGAGGGCTTCAAGTCGGTTCTCCACTATGTGGCTTGGTGGTTAGCAATAAGGCATCGAAATACTGGGCTCATGTGTCTGAATCTGACCAGGATCACGTCACCAATAAGTAAGACAATATTCACTGCTCTTCTTTCAAGTACGACTTGTGAAATTGTGTCTAGTCCTTAAAGTCGGCCATACAATAGAGATGATCGTCAGTATGTGTGTACGAGGAGGAAGAGTAACAATCATACCCTCTAGGGAGATGTTGAGTAAAAGAAGGATTGAGCACATTTATATAAACATTCTTGGTTCCCGTGAGAGATAAGCTGGTGTCAGAGGGGTCAGATTAGTTACCTCTCTTCCTTTGAACAAATGTGCATGCTCTTCCAGCCAAGAGTGCATGTTTGAGATGAACAGACAGCTATTGCTTGTGCCCTATTGGCATACACCATGGCGGTTGGTATCATTATATTGTAATGCATCATTCCATAGCCGTCCCTCTATGGATTCTTACGCAGTTGGAAACTTTTCTCTAGCCCCTACCATTCCTGAGCTAGCGGTGCTGTTTTACCTTCCAATATGTTAATTAGGCTGTTTACTGTCAAGTGGGCGGTCCTACACATTTGTTACAGGACAGGACTGCCCACATGACATCGGAGAACCTAATTAGCATATAGAGTGCCAAATTTAACAGCCCTGATTGCTCAGGAATGGAGAGGAATAAAGAAATAATTCCAGCTGCTTTGGAATTGCTGGAGCGGTGTCTATTAAATGATGCAAAGAAATGGAAATAATGGAGGTGGTGAAAGGTCCAGGTGAACAGTGCAAGCAGTGTGAACAGACCCAGAGGTGTAACTAAAAGGCGCAAACTTTAACTGGAACCCCCCCTACCCCATCCCTACAGGGTAACCTTCATAGCAATGACTATGGATGCTGCAATGGTGTCCCACACATGATGGGGATACAACTATAGTGTAACCTCTGTTATCAAGACTACAAGGAGTAAGCAGCACAGTGTCTGGCATATAATCAATGCTGGGAGCTGCGTGCTGTGGGAAACAGCTGATCTGTGGAGGTCTTAAGAGCTGGACCCTCGCCGATCTACAATTGATGGCCTATCTTAATGGTAAGCCATTCATTTTTAAAAGGTGGATCATCCTTTGAAGGGTTATTCTAGATCTTTAGTGTTCATGATCTATCCTCAGGATAGGTCATCAATAAGAGATCAGTGAAGGTGCAACAGCCGGGACCCTTACTGATCAGCTGCTTGTGCCAGCAATGTGACCCCTTCTCTATGCAAGGTAATAACATCCTGTTCACATCTACCAGATGAGGCTGCTAATATATCACACAGCCACTATAGAATAGGCTCTGTAAATGGTGAAGGGGTCACAGCACTCACACAAGTGTTGTGGTCCCTTCAAACCGCTGATCAGCAGGGGTTGGGTGTTGGACCTCCAGTGACCTCTTACTGATGATTTATCTTGAGGACAGAACATCAATACCAGCTAAATGGAAAAACCTTTTAGAGGGGGTTATTTACTGAGGGGTCGCCACTCCAGCTCCATGACAGCAATTGGGGAAAGCCTTATACCCTGGGGCTGACATCTTTGTAAAGACAATACATCTCCGGCAGCAGGGATCGGCACACTTCCATGGAAAGAGTCACAGGCAGCAGAAGTGAGTGCCGATCTCCGCAGCCGGGGTGTACTATCTTTACAAGGGAGACGGTGGTTGGGCTATCAGGCTTTCCCCGACTGCTGTCATGATACTGTGGGGTCCTGGTCATCTCCAGTTGGCTGCCGGCCACCTACACCTCCAGGTCCAGTTGTGGCCATACCCCCTATGACTGCCATCATGAACAGACCATATCCACATTTTGTGTTACTTGGCCAAGAATTTGGCCTTGTTTCCCATAGCCATCAATCAGAGCTCAGATTGTTAGAATGTTTCACTGGATGGTTTTGATACATGATAACTAATGGTTGGAGCTCCACTAAAGGCCAGCAAGGTGCCATAGTCAAGTGCTGTGAGCGACAAGTCAATATCAGAATACACAGCAAATAAATAAAAGCCAATTAATATCAGATTTACCTAAAAAATAAAATATAATATACAATTTATTTCTTCCACGTAGATTGTAGGAAAGACATTGGAAAAACCAGATCTCTAGATCATCAATTGCTCACTTCATCTACACCTTAGCAATTATCGCTCTGTAATGTAGACGCTTAACCCCGTGACACCCATTTCCTTGCATTCTGTATTCAAATTACTCTCTGGGTAATTGAAATCAAAAAGTGACAGGAACCGTCCTCTCAAAAAGTTATGCAAATCAGTCCTCCCAGATGACATATTATTTGTCTCTGCGTTCTTACTATCTGTTATCATTTCCTTGATTTATCTAATGAGAAGATCACATATTAAACATCCGATAAAAAGCATTTAAAAAAAATCAATTAAAGGAACAGGTGTTTCTTTTTTTTATTTTTTTTAAATTTAGAGATAAAGAAATAAACAGTTTTTGTTTGGATTCCAAATAATATTTTTTATCATGTCATTTTTTAATTATTAATAAAAATGACACACTAATCTGGATATATTACATCATCAATTACATTTTTAAAAACATTTTGACATTAAGAAGCACGATAAGCTTTATCGTCATGTAAATGATTAATATTATTTTTTGATGATTTAGATACACATAAGATTATTTTTTAAGCTTTAGTTTAAGCTTGTAAATAATATTAATAGTAATTTGGATAAAGTATTGTATTATGTAAATGTGTTACGTCATTATTAATTTTATATAAATTTTGAATGATATAATTAAGCCGAAAATTCAATAATACTTTATAATATGTTCCTGAAATATGGTATGAAATTAATGGTTTTATTTGAATTTTTAATGATATAATTAAGACACAAATTTAATAATGAGTTATAATACGTATCTCAAATATGGTATGTAATTAATAATTTTCTTAGAATTTTTAATGATATAATTAAGCCACAAATGTAATGATACGTTCCTTAAATATGTTATGTAATTAATAATTTTATTAGAATTTTTAATTATGTACTTAAGCCACAAATTTAAAAATACCTTATAACTAGAGATGAGCGAATAGTATTCGAAACTCTAGTTTCGAATACCTCGCTCCCATAGGAATGAATGGAAGCGGCCGAACACCAAGGGGTTAAGCGCCGGCCGCCGCTTCCATTCATTCCTATGGGAGTGAGGTATTCGAAACACGAGTTTTGAATACTATTCGCTCATCTCCAGTTATAATACGTTCCTTAAATATGTTAGGTAAACAATAATTTTATTAGAATTTTTAATTTGAAAATTAAGCCACAAATGTAATAATACGTTCTTTAAACATATTATGCAATCAATAATTTTATTACAATGTTAATGATAAAATTAAGACACAAGTGGCATTAAAGCATCTCATAAATAATATATATATATATATATATATATATATATATATATATATATATATATATATATATATATATATATATATAATTGTCTAAATGTATATAGTATCTACTAAGTTGACCACCATGTTATTTATGCTATTTATGCTCTAATTTTATTGGTACAAATAAATTCTATAATATATATATATATATTATTATACTATATATATATATATATATATATATATATATATATATATATATATATATATATATATAGTATAATAATAATAATAATAATTATAACAACAACAATTTGCATGACATATTTGAATTAATAAATTGATAATATAATCATACAATAGCATAAACCCTATAATATTCTGTATTTTATTATTAAGAATAAGAATAACAATAATAAAATATATCGTTATTAATAATAATAATAATAATAATAATAATAAAATAATAATCAAATATATAATATCAGTAATAATAATACAAATAATAAAATAATAAAATATTTATCAGTAATAATAATAATCAAATATATAATATCAGCAATAATAATAATAATAATAAAATAATCAAATATATAATATCAGTAATAATAATAATAATAATAACAATAATCAAAATAATAAAAATCAAATACATAACATCAGTAATAATAATAATAATTAATAATATTAAAATAATAATAATATATAATAAATATTATTTGAAATATTTATCTCAATTAGTTTTGTGGCCGGATATATGAAAGTAAGCTATCCCTAAACAGGGTTACTACGTATCAGGGCAAACAAATAAAAAGAACACAGACCTCCCTCCCAAGCATCAGTCACCACTCTGCGTGAGAGCAATTACTCAGCCGATATCTACATTTCATTTGCCATAGTTAATTCATCAATATTCAGGCTAGTGAATTGTAACGCATATTGCTCCATAAAGAAAACAAAGGCCGCCCTTTTAAAATGTATTTAATGATAGGAGTTGAAAGGTGGCAGCTGCAAAACTAAGTAGTGGACCCTAAACCGTTAAGTAGGAGAAATAGTGAGGAAATCACTGATTGCTTAGAATACAGTAGTGAATATGTTCTCTCGACTGCAAATCAAGCCCCGGCTAAAAAAAGACACAATCAAGACTATAATGGCCTCCACTTCACAATCAGACAAGTGATTCTTACTTTAAAAATCCTACCATTGAAGGCTGATTGCTAACCCTGGCCCCATTTCTAATCTGAAGGGCGAGTAATAATTTGGAGAAGGAATTATAACAACTTCCCAACAATTTAGCAAATGGTTATTATTTTATGGGGCAGAGAGATGCCGTTTTCTGCTTGTGCGGCATTTCTCTCCCTATTCCTTCACATCCCGACCTTCATTTTTAGATCATGGCGTAATAAAGAGAAATTCAGGTAGGTGCTAAGAAAAAGTAGGAAAGGAATCCGATTCAATCTAGAAAAGTCTAAATCGTAAATTGGTAATTTTTACAAAATTTGAGTTTTTTTCAATTTGCATTCTTTGTATTCTGTTATTCAAAAATTGCAATTATTACAATCTTTTATGTTTTTCAGGGAGAAGAAGCTAAATGGTTATGAATCTACACAATGGTAGATTTTTTTTTTTTTTTTTAATAGGGGGTAGTTTTTGAAAAAAAAAAATAAAAAAATTCTTCTTTTTTGCAAAAATGTATTATATTCTTGGTAAAATGGGAGAATTTGCCTGAACCCCGAAGCCTATGTGTTATTTCACTTGAAATATTTTTGTTAAAAACAAAAGAAACAAAAATAAATAAAATAAACGATAAAAAAATAAGTTTTAATTTTATTTAACTAACCAGATATAATTTAGATAATCAAAGTCATTACAATTGACAATATAATTGTTTCTTCTTTAGATTCTGGAAATTTTAAATCCTAAAATAAATAAAAATCTATAGTAAAAATAAAAAAAAAAAAATACAATTTTTAATATGGTCATTGGATTGAACCAAAATTGTTCGTGTTTTTCCTTTTACTGGGGTTAAGTAAAGGAAGCCATCGAAATGAGACCATTATTAGGAAGCCTTGTGTGACCTTGTTCGCGTGTCTCGGCCTCTGACCTTCCTTCCATCCCTTTATAGATTTGTGCCAGTAGTACTTAAAATGAACATTTAGTTTGAAAAAAAAAACCCTATGCCAAATTGCTAAACTCTTTTACTGAAATCTTTTGTTTTATAAAAGACCGATAAGATCGATTTTTATGCTCGAATGTAAAATTTCAAAAATTTCAAAAATAACAGCCGTCTAATACATTTTGTGAAAAATTTGAAAAAGGAAAAAAAATTGGAAAAATTATTTACAATTAATACAATATGTGAATATATTAGTAAGTAATAATGATGAAGCCGGCCAGGTGGTCACTGTTACCACTGGGGGAAGGCGCATTTACAAGAATGCCCACGTGCATGCAATGTGTGGACAGTCTGGGTTTGCTACTCTTCCTACTGTATTTGGTCTCATAAATGGGTTCCCCAATCAAGATCATCTAAAGGGGTTGTCTAGTAGACCATTTTTTGGCTACAGGTGTCAAGTCAAATAGTATGATGTCAAGATCATACTGTTGAGTGGATCAACAGCGTCGAAATTGTGAAGAACGGGACTGAGCAAATTTTTCCAAGGAGCCACTTTTTGGGGGCCATAATGTATTGGACTACTTCATTTGCCATGTTAGAGATTTGCTTTTCCAGAGTTAAAGAGAATAATTGTCTACAGTTTTCTATAGCAGGCTATTTGCGGCTATATACAGTGGGAGAAATTTACTATTCCCACTATGGCAATGAAACAACGTTGATGGGAACAGTTGAGGGGTACCTTTGGTGCCAAAGATGCATCACTTCTCTCTTTCTACACCTTGCTTGCCACTGTTTAGAAAAGTGGGCCCGAGTCGGTGGAAGTTAAGTTGGACCAAGCATGGTTATGTCCAAGCGCGAGATCCATGCAGACTGTTCAGTGACTAGTTTTACGTTACCCATTCTCTTCTCGGCCTCCTCCTCATCCCACTTTCTTGGATGAAGTTACTGTAGATTCCCTTTAATCATGGATATCCTAATTTTACTGCTATGGAAAAAGATTCAAAGACTGGTGAAGTGTAGACACAAAGGACTGTCATCTGGAACGCTCCATGACCTCAGGCTTTTTTACAAACCAGTGTCCTAATATATCAATGGGTTCTTCTTTGTTGGGTCAAGGGTTTCTGTCAAATATTGAAGTTTTAGTAAAGTGGTAATACGGAATATGTTTGTAGTCCATATTGATGTCTATGGGTCCGCATACGGATCAGTCTCCCTAGTATGATGTTGTCAGATTTCTTCCAGTTAGCAGTATAGACAGATGAAGCATCAGAAACAATGAAAATGGAGTTGTTACCCTCGAGGTCATGTACATAGCCAATCTGTATGGAGGTCTAACAGAGCCGAGGTGCCTGAGGTCTCTATTGTAACCCCATGGGACTCTTATTCCCTATGAATGTTCCATTGGACGCCATGTGTATGGAGGCATAAAAGTTGGTCATGGAAGAGAATATCAATGTACATGTGTCATGGCCTGTACACCAGTGACTGGTGGCTCTCAAGCCTTCTGACGCCGTCTCCACCATTACAGACCACTTAACCAACAAAACTTTATTGATGAAAACAGTGCAACAACTGCTGTAGAAATATTACACATTCTTCACATTGCTAATAGACAGCTCTATGTCCTATATTATGCCCAGCCGCTCTATGTTGAAGGCAGGATCCAACGTATAGCAGAACCAAGATGGCTTAGGGGCAACCTAAATACAATGTACTAATATATGAATGGGCAGTACTGAGATCTTTCCAATGATCTCTTCATATGGAAGACTAAAACTGTGACAAGGGGGCGTCCTCGACTTCTAGAGGAATTTTTTTTACCATAGTCATAGATGGGGGAGCGGGGAAACTGTGAAACTTACTGCCACAAGACGTGGTGATGGCTGATAATTTGGACAAGTTAAAAATTTCCCAAAAGTGTAAATATCAGAAATTAATTGGTGTTCACACTACCGCCGCTGTCCGCCCCGGGGTTTAGGATGGAAACTGGACAGGGTGCGGCTTGGCGGCGGTCAGCTTTGAAACCCATTAATTTGAATGGGTTTTTAAAGGTGACCGCCAGTGTCCTTAGGCAGCCTCTCTGCCTGGAAATCATTTTTTTTGTATGGATACAAAGTCGGACATGTAGGACTTTGTGTATGTTCAAAAAAAATGGTTTCCAGACGGGGAGGCTGCATAAGGACACCGGGAGTCACCTTTAAAAACCCATTCAAATGACTGGGTATTAAAACGGACGTCGGCAAGCCGTTCCCTGTCCAGCTTCCCTGGGATTTAGGATGGAAAACCGGGGGCAGAAAGTGGCGGCAGAGTGAACGCCCCCTTATGGGAGCCCAAAATTTTTGGTATGGGATGTTGATCAAGGAGTTTAGCTCAATTTACATATTTGGAGTTAAGAAGGAATTTTTTTCCCCTAAAAAATTGGCATTCACCTCATGAATTTTATTTTGCCTTCTTCTGGATCAACTTGGTAGGTTTATAGGTTGGACTTGATAGACTTGACCCACATTTCATTCTGTATTGTGACTGTGTGTAACAGGTAAGGCTGTGGTCACACTTGCATTGGGTGACTCTTCAGGGACTCCATTCCCTTTTTCTGCTTAGGCACAGAAACCAGGAGAACCCCATTATAGTCCATGGGGTCCACAGGTTTCCACTTTTTAAGAAGTAAAAATGAAGTTATACTCACCTACCCCAGTCCTCTGTGTGTGAGGCATGTCCCCTTTTTCCCCTGGGGCTGGACCAGGACTAGAGGGAAGTGCTGACACTCTGGTGACTGTTGAGGTCCATCATTGGCCTCGGCAGTCATATGTGGGGTACCAGTGAGGTATCAGCAATGGTCTTGGGAGCCTCAGCACTTGTGGCTGGGACTGGCACTAGAGGAAACCGGGGACTCGCTACCTGAAAGGAGTAATGGAACGTAATCTCTTTTTATTTAATTTTTTACATTTTGTTTTTCCAACTAGAATGTCAGCTGTAAGAGTTTATCCACACCGGACAATAAAAATTTCTATAGTGGATCTTGCTGCAGACTTGGCTACAGATTTACAATTGCAAAGAGTGAAATCCACGGTGAAAATCTGCAAAAACAATTCAATGCTACAGATTTAAATCCACACTGTATGTGAATTTCTGTGCAGATTTTTTTTTTTTTTTTACAATCTTCTTCACATCAGTTTAACATTCTACAATTTGCAACCATGAAATCCAGACTGAACATGTCCTAGACATCCAAAAGTTCTCTAACACCAACTACGTGTGCCCAAATAGTCCAACCTTATACATATCAACTTTTTGACAAGGTTCCGCAACTTTCCTCAACTCCAGTTCTTTGCAAGCTTTAATAGGTGCTGCTCCACTGGCAAAGTTGGAATTTTTTTTCTCTAATTCACACCGCTCCTGAGCAATCAGAGTAGTTAGTTTTGGTGCCTGCTAAGCTGTTGGGTGGACGATCCCAAAGTCTCTGCTCCAGCCCAGGACAGGAGAGAACCTAATTAGTATATTGAAGCGAACGGATTGCTCAGCAACGGTGGGGGCTAGAGAAAAATCCCAAGTGAGACAGAATCGGAGGAATGAAAAAGAAGGTATTGGAGCTCACCGTGAATGGTAATCAGTCCTGGGCGGGGTGCACGATAAGTTTGTGGACCAACAAACGAAGGTATAGGATCAAGAAAAAGAGAAATCGGCATCACTCCGCGGACGTAGATAAAAAAAGTCCTTTATTCCATCTGATATAAACTTACAAAAACATCAAAAACAAAGACAAAAAAAGAATGAAAAACATTTAAAAAACGCCAACACGTTTCGGGACGCACAGTCCCTTAGTCATGGCATCACAGAATCGGAGGAAGGAAAGAGTTGGGGATGGTGGAGGTGGTAAACAAATTCTCTAATGAAACAGCTTAGATACAGTAGCTCATCTCTATGTATGTCAATAAAGAAATGCTCCATTTCCATATAGACATGCTCTAAGAATACGGTAACCCTTGTACTCTCTCCATGTGCATGTTTTTCCACAGCCTCCCCTCCTTGAGTATACGGTATATTGTCCTATTTCTACTACTTTTAGCAGAAAAAGGTTAAGGATCTACTGAAGAGGGAAGGAAGAACAAGAGGGAAGAAGAGGGACATATGGGACAGCCCGGGTATCATAAATCTCAGTAAAGAGAGCAGAGGAGAAGGTTTTAGGATACATGAGCTTCCAAAGAAGTACAAAGATCCTTAGGAAGGTGAGAGGGGCCTTTGAGCCCCAATGTACTATTGCTTTGAGACATTATTGTACACCAGAGTTTCCCAACCTCTTGAGACTTGGGTCACCCTAAGGACGCCAATGGAGTTGAAAGAGGACTGTCACGGCGCCCAGGTTGGGAATCACTGCTCTAGACCCATAACTTAAGTCCCCTGAAACATACAATAGCCAATGGTGATATCTGCGAATGATGGCTCTATCCTATCACACCAATAGACAGTATTCCAGTTTTGGTGGGATGTGAATATAAACATCACTAACCTTTATAAAACCCCTAAATCCTATTATTAGAGTTACAGAAATATCGAAGGTCTCGAATGCCAGTAGACAACACAGACAGCCTGCTCATAATCTAAACCAATGCGATTAAGAATGCAACCTCAGTGACTTGGCTGGGTCTGGTAAGAAAACAACAGCAACTTCCCCCAAAAAGGATATTAAGTTTATTGAAATAAATCCTCATAATTGAAATAGGACATTTGCCCGAAACTGGCTGCCGAAGCCTCGAAAGGAAACCGCTACAAGTATTAGAGGTACATGGTTGCTGAAAGGGTTGAGATCTTCATCTCCATGCATTGCCATCGCATTGTCTGGATCTTGGAACCTCTAGCGATCAGCTGTGATCAAGAAGGAAAAACTTATCTCAGCCATGCAATTCCGCTGCAGTGGCCACTACAGGAGAATAAGTGAATTACGAGTTGGCCATTCAAATAAGTGGTCAACAGGAGCCCGTGTCACTCAGCAGCTCCCTGATCTAGCACATAGTAGGACGACCCCTCTATGACAACCATACATCCTAACAGGGTGTGCGGACAGCGGTTCTCTTTATGAAGTAGGCCCTTTAAGGAATATTTGCATTAGCACAATCTGTAAGCCAAATGGAACCTGTAGTGTGTTATTGAGCTTTAAACATATGTATCATCGATTTACAGATGTGTCCACCCTTAATGGAGTTCCAATTTGGTTAAAGACACCAATTTAACATAAAACCAATCTAATCTAATATCAATATGTGTTAACAAAACCCTCGAAAGGCTGTATTTGTCAATATAACCACTAGTGGCCACACAAAGACTCGTACAGGATCTCAGTTTGTGACATAATGTAATGAAACAATATTGTCTTGAAAAGCTGGTCATCTTGTGACACACATATCTGCACATGGCCCGCCAAGAAGTAAAGTAAGGAAAGACACATATCTATGTACAGTATCTATCTAATATCTATCTATCTCCTATCTATCTATCTATCTATCTATCTATCTAATATCTATCTATCTATCTATCTATCTATCGAATATCTATCCATTTCATGGCTATCTATCCATCCATCCATTTCTCCTATATCTATCTATTGATCCATCTCATATCTCTCTATCTATCTAATATCAACAGTATCGATCTAATTTCTATCTATCCATCCATCCATTTCTCCCATATCTATCTATCTATTGACCCCATATCTCTCTAATATCTATCTACAGTATCTATCTATCTATCTATCTATCTATCTATCTATCTATCTATCCATCCCATATCTCTCTATCCATCATCTATCTCCTATCTATCTATCTATCTATCTATCTATCTATCTATCTATCTATCTATCTATCTATCTATTTCATATCTATCATCTATCTATCAATCTATCTATCCATCCCATATCTATCTATCTATCTATCTATCTATCTATCTATCTATCTATCCATCCCATATCTCTCTATCTATACATCATATACAGTCCTATGAAAAAGTTTGGGCACCCCTATTAATCTTAATCATTTTTTGTTCTAAATATTTTGGTGTTTGCAACAGCCATTTCAGTTTGATATATCTAATAACTGATGGACACAGTAATATTTCAGGATTGAAATGAGGTTTATTGTACTAACAGAAAATGCGCAATATGCATTAAACCAAAATTTGACCGGTGCAAAAGTATGGGCACCCTTATCATTTTATTGATTTGCATACTCCTAACTACTTTTTACTGACTTACTGAAGCACAAAATTGGTTTTGTAACCTCAGTGAGCTTTGAACTTCATAGCCAGATGTATCCAATCATGAGAAAAGGTATTTAAGGTGGCCAATTGCAAGTTGTTCTCCTATTTGAATCTCCTCTGAAGAGTGGCATCATGGGCTACTCAAAACAACTCTCAAATGATCTGAAAACAAAGATTGTTCAACATAGTTGTTCAGCGGAAGGATACAAAAAGCTGTCTCAGAGATTTAACCTGTCAGTTTCCACTGTGAGGAACATAGTAAGGAAATGGAAGACCACAGGGACAGTTCTTGTTAAGCCCAGAAGTGGCAGGCCAAGAAAAATATCAGAAAGGCAGAGAAGAAAAATGGTGAGAACAGTCAAGGACAATCCACAGACCACCTCCAAAGAGCTGCAGCATCATCTTGCTGCAGATGGTGTCACTGTGCATCGGTCAACTATACAGCGCACTTTGCACAAATAGAAGCTGTATGGGAGAGTGATGAGAAAGAAGCCGTTTCTGCACGTACGCCACAAATAGAATTGCCTGAGGTATGAAAAAGCACATTTGGACAAGGCAGCTTCATTTTGGAAACAAAAATTGAGTTGTTTGGTTATAAAAAAAGGCGTTATGCATGGCGTCCAAAAAGAAACAGCATTCCAAGAAAAACACATGCTACCCACTGTAAAATTTGGTGGAGGTTCCATCATGCTTTGGGGCTGTGTGGCCAATGCCGGCATCGGGAATCTTGTTAAAGTTGAGGGTCGCATGGATTCCACTCAGTATCAGCAGATTCTTGAGAATAATGTTCAAGAATCAGTGACGAAGTTGAAGTTACGCCGGGGATGGATATTTCAGCAAGACAATGATCCAAAACACCGCTCCAAATCCTCAGGCATTCATGCAGAGGAACAATTACAATGTTCTGGAATGGCCATCCCAGTCCCCAGACCTGAATATCATTGAACATCTGTGGGATGATTTGAAGCGGGCTGTCCATGCTCGGCGACCATCTAACTTAACTGAACTTGAATTGTTTGTCCAAAATACCTTTATCCAGGATCCAGGAACTGATTAAAAGCTACAGGAAGCGACTAGAGGCTGTTATCTTTGCAAAAGGAGGATCTACTAAATATTAATGTCACTTTTCTGTTGAGGTGCCCATACTTTTGCACCGGTCAAATTTTGGTTTAATGCATATTGCGCATTTTCTGTTAGTACAATAAACCTCATTTCAATCCTGAAATATTACTGTGTCCATCAGTTATTAGATATATCAAACTGAAATGGCTGCTGCAAACACCAAAATATTTAGAACTAAAAATGATTAAGATTAATAGGGGTGCCCAAACTTTTTCATAGGACTGTATCTCCTATCTATCTATCTATCTATCTATCTATCTATCCATAAAATATCTCAGAATGTGGCAAACTCGGCAATTGCCCTGGGATCCCATTCACTGGAAGTTTTCAAGGATAAGAAAGCTGCAATAAACAAAATCTACCTGCAATATTCTATGGGCTCTTAAAGGGGAATTATTTATCGACTACCACTGGTTTGGCATTGGTTGTATTATATATTATATTGCAGTCTTCTCTTATGACATATAGTCCAAGATTCCAATGGTAATTCTCATCATAGAAGGAATTGATTTCCAATGTTTAGTTATTTACCATTAGCCATAATGAAATAATTAGTATTTTTGGTAAAACATATATTTATACAAATTTACCCCCAAACCATTGCATCATGGAATGGACTTTGGAATAATATTCTGTAGACACCTCATGAAGGCTATACCATAGTTTAGGCAATCGCAATTTTCTTTCTTACCTACAGAACAAATTAGCTTTGTATATCCCTAAAAACAACACAACCATTTTTTGTTGGAGGTTTAATGAGTCAGGTGTTAGATCTTGACCCCCTTACCCAACGGATTTGCCCAATTAGAAGTCAAATTGGAGAAAATCTAAACATTTGGAAAGTCAGTTCCTGAAAAATTAGTATCATAATGTCTTTATAATTGCCTAGGAAAAGAATAGAGAAAAAAAATAGTTCCACAATTACAGTAAAGTTTTCAATCCATTCAAATAAAATAAAAATTTTAAAATTGGCCATTTTTCATAATTAGAAAAAAAAAAAAAATTTTTGTTCTACTAGCGTTGATGGGGAACTTGAATCTAATACTGGAAGATAACAGCAGCCTTGTGTTCTTAGGGATGAAAGTATTAGGGATGTTTGTTTTACATTATTTTATTGCGCTATCCCCCAGTGTTTTGTCATCACGTGTTTTATACTCTCGATGGTAAATTGGATGAGACAAAATAGAAGCAAAGAAAGTAACCGTACTAAATAAATTCAGCGTAGGGAGCGCGGCAGCCGACAGCGCAGGCTGTCACTAATCAGACCCGACTGAAATTAAGTGCAGCCGTTAAATGTTGGTGACAAATAAATTGTGTAAACTGCGACAGCTCATCTGCTCGCGCAGGAATAGACCAACGCCGAGTATTTATCCTAAACGCTTCCAATTGTCTATAATAACTCAATGTGCCAGCAATAGGCTGCCGAGCTCAGAGGAGGGAGAGTCGCTGCTAAATTCAGTCGCTGGGTGACGACTATAAATAGAATAAAAGTAAAAAAAAATTATAGGAAATAATAAATTGCTTAATAAAAACCTGCGTAAGTATTTTTATCAACTTTGATTAAATCGGAGTTATTGGGCAACCTGTAGACTTCAAGGTTTGGGGGGAGAACTCATGGCCACTGAGTGGATGGTCATATAGAAGGCTGGATGATGTAAATGGATACATTTTTGGAATTTTTTTTTTACGTTTTGGTGCGATGTTTTGAAATGGATTTTACAGTTGAAAAATTATATATCATGTTGTATATTTTTTCTTATAAGGATACATATAAATATTCTATATAGTGTTATATTTTTTTTTATAATAATACATATAAATATTCTATATATCATAATATACAATAATAATACATATATATAAACAATATAATAAAACATAAATATTCTATGATGAAGATGAATGAAGAGAGACGATCTGCGGACACTCCTCGAGCCTTAAAACATTTGTAGCTTTATTCCATATAAGTTAAAAAATAGTATACACAAAGTGTCCAAAAGAAAATACACACAGTGCGTTAAAAGAAGACGCTTACGCGTTTCGGGGTTACCCCCTTAATCATAGCTATGATTAAGGGGGTAACCCCGAAACGCGTAAGCGTCTTCTTTTAACGCACTGTGTGTATTTTCTTTTGGACACTTTGTGTATACTATTTTTTAACTTATATGGAATAAAGCTACAAATGTTTTAAGGCTCGAGGAGTGTCCGCAGATCGTCTCTCTTCATTCATCTTCATCAGCTGATTTCCTCTCCGGTCCGGAGGCAAGATCTTGCACCTCCATAGAAGCCACAGGTAGTGGTAAGACGCAGCTCCTTTACTTCATATATCATAAATATTCTATGTATCATAATATACATATACAATAATACATATAAATATTCTATTCTATTATGTTATATATTTCTATAATAATGCATATAAAAATTCTATATGTTATATATTTTTATAATAATACATATAAATATTCTATATATCAGTATATAATAATAATAATAATAATAATAATAATAATAATACTACATATAAACATTAATATATATAATAATACATATAATTATTCTATATATCATGATATTTAATAATAATAATAATAATAATAATAATAATAATAATAATAAAATATTAATATAATTAATTGTATAATTAATATAAATTCTAGATCTATATTTTTACAGTTCTGTTTATTAGCTCAATTTTTTTAAAAAAAGTTTTATTAAATTATTATATAAAAACCTAGGCAGCATCTGATACAGACTTTCAACCAGCAGCAAAAAACCCTGAAAAAACAGATTAAAGTTTTCTTGCAAAATAACATCTTCCCATTTAATTGGCGATTTACGTTCTTCGAGGCAGGCAGAAATTAATTTGCAATACAAGTGTTTTGCTCAAGTTAAAAAAAAAAAAAATTCAGGAATTAATTACTTAAATTTGCATAAATCAATGCACGTTATAGCATTTATGGATTTCAAGTTTCGCACATGGCGCCTAGGTTTATTCCGTTGAATTTTTTTGGGGTTATTTTTTTAACAAATATAAGGCATATGAAAGTAAGTTAGAAAAATAATAAACCTACCTGAGAAGCCGACGAGTAAACACGATGTCGAAAACAGAAATCTTCTAAAAATTCCGCTAAAATCTAAAAATTTAAAAAAAATTGAAAAAATACAAAGTTAAAAAAAATATTCAATAGAAAGCTGCAGCAGATCCATCTTCTTGGAAGACGCAGTTGTTCTTGGCTCTAGAACAGAAGATCTCGCTGGAGGTTTTATCAGAGATTAGCGCGTTGCGGGGACATCAGGGAGATAAAATATGTTTTTCCCGAGCGCGCTCCTTTTTATACATTTAACTATATATTTAAAATACTTCCCAATTCAAACTTGTGAAGGACCTGCTTAAAATCCCAGAGCTCAGCTGGAGACCGGCTCAGAGATAACTCAATTTCACTTTTCATATTTTTTTGCATTTTTTTTTTTTTTACTTTGAGATGTCTGCGAATCCTACTGTTAACCCATTAAAGCTCAGAATAAAAAAAAAAACAAACCCCCTAAAATAATAATAATCAGAAACCGAATCAGATCAATACAAACAATTCTTAGCCAAAGTCTATTTGGGTTTACTTATTATCCAAAGGGCTTATTTTTTGTGAAAGGTGGTCAAATTTTTAAGGGTTTCCTTTAATAATCATATTGGTGATTAATCCCATAGGTAATGAGTTGTCTATGACATAGAGAAGATATAGGGGTCTATTCACATGCAGTAGTTTTGTTGCAATTTTTTTTTTTATTACAGATCGGTCTCACATATATGAATGGAGAGGGGCAACACGGTGGCTCAGTGGTTAGCACTGCAGTCTTGCAGTGCTGGAGTCCTGGGTTCGAATCCCGCCAAGGGCAAAAAACCATCTGCAAGGAGTTTGTATGTTCTCCCTGTGTTTGCATGGATTTTCATCCCATATTCCACCCAAAAAAACCCCATAATGATGGGAATGGGGCCGATTCTGAGCCCCTTTTAGATAAATGGGCCAGACACCAAAATTTTTGAAACCAATCTGCCGCATCTGAATACGTCCTAATAGTAACCCTAACCCTAATATAGGCACTCGCTCACAATTTTAGTCCCTGTTCCCGGGGTAACACGTCTCACTAAAATAGTTTAAAAAGCCCAAAAAACTTTAGGTGCAAAAACCGTTGAACAATGTGATATAGATAATAGACCAATACAATATACAGTATGACAGTATGTAAATTTACTGGGCGTTGTGTGGCGAAGAGTGACCTGACTTCATATTTCATTAAAAAAAAATTCAATTTTTTTTTTAAATTTCTTTGCTTTTTTGTTTCATAATTTTTTTTTTTTTAATCGTGTGTAAAAGTTCCAAACTTTTTTTTTTGACGAACTTACAATTTCGAAGTCATTTCTCAAAAAAATATTGAATTTTTTTTTTACGACAAAATGTTTGAAAAAAATCTGTATATAAAAAATATAATTGAAAAATAATACAGTGTCGAGATCAGACCAATTTCCTTTACTTCTACCAGTTATAAGGTTATAATCCGGGTCCCTCAGGGAAAATTAGGTAAATTTCCAAGTCTCTGTCGGCCTAGTTGTAATTTTTGGCTCCTACTAGAGATGAGCCAATAGTATTCGAAACTGCAGTTTCGAATACCTCGCTCCATAGGAATGAATGGGGGCGCTGGCGCTTAACCCCTTGCAGTTCACCCGCTCCCATTCATTCCTATGGGAGCAAGATATTCGAAACTAGAGTTTCGAATAGTATTCGCTCATCTCTAGCTCCTACATCTAACGGGATCAAGTCCAATGATAACCTTATACTATGGACCATTTATATAAGGGCAGACCCCCAAAAAGGGCTGGGCCAGCAATAAATTTTTGATCCATAAAATTTCATTGGAAAATAAGAAATTTTTGTAGCGGAAAATGTAACCAATCATCATTCCCCCCCACCTAAAATGAACAGGAGCAAACATGGACAACTATCTTCCCCCCCTCCCTCTCCCGCCAACCCGACGCATTTCTTGCTTCGTTACGTTTTTATGTATTATTTTTACTTAATGGCCCCTATCTAAGCTTTCCGAACCTGGCAGTGTCCTGTTCCTTCAGACGGGAGGAGGCTGCAACCAGTAAAAAAAAAAAAAAAAAAAACCATAAAAAAAAAAAAAAAATGAAAAAAAATTCTACGTTAACCAGGGAGCCCTTAACTAAACCGAGAAAGACGAAGCAAAATAAACAAGTTGAACAGACCACGAAACTAATCTGCAAACACTAAATAAATGTTAGTGTTCTGGGAATTTATTGTACGAAAAACGGCTGCTAAACAAAAAATATAGAAATATACACAATCTATACGGGCCCGGCTTTAGTGGTTCCAGATACCGCCACGGAGGAAATCTACTGATGCATATTTCGGGACGTCGACTGCACCAGTATCCAAACACACATGCAACTTATTACACGCTCTTAAAGTAACCGTCGTCTTCTGTACTCCGACAGCAGATTACGGCCAACGCTAATTGAACATGTTAATCAAATGTTGAGTTATTAGATTTCATAAGTTCCACTTCAGAAGGGTCAGGACGGGCCCTCTCGCTCTCCGCAGACAGCCGTAGAGGAACACACGTGACGTATATGATTAGGTCCATACATACATATGGCGCTCGCATTCCTGGCCTATCATTTAGATCCAACATGCCGGCTATATTTAAGCTAAACACTTTCCCTCTGTAACTCGACACTGCGGGCTTGTATACGCATTCCGAATCTTTAATTTCATCAGTATACGCCATAATACAAACAAGGCTGCCATTAAACATTTATTACGGGCAGCAAATGAACACAACAGCAACGGTTAATTGCAGCCGCAGGCCGAAAACGTGTTGTAGTGTGCCACCTAGTGGTAGACGGAGGGACTCCAGCTTGTGTTTTTGAACTTTTTGCATTCGATGAGTGGGCTTTCTCGAGTTTGCATGTAGTCGGTTTATGTTTTTTGTTATGTTTTGCACCTGCACCGTTGACCGACATGCATAATGCAAAAAGGATCCTGCGGCGAGTTGCTTTTTTTCCCCACCTGCACGGCATGTGTTTACCGCATCTCATAGTTTAATCAAGACCATGCCTTTAGGGACATCCCCCTCCCCTAGGAGATGTGCTGGTCATCCCCCGTTTTTGGAGATGCCCACCACATAAAGTGCCCAAGTCATTCCTGAAAGGTCAGGGCCCAGAGATTTGTCAGGTCTTCTAACCCTGAGTTCAGATGGAGTTTTTTCAGTCGGGAATTTGAGGCGGAGGCCGCCTCAGATTCCGGACAAAAAATCAGTAGCCGTGACTGAATGCTGGTTCAGTGCAGCGGCATCCAGTCACGGCACTTTTGATCCGGATTAGGCCCAAATGAATGGGCCTAGCCGGGAGTGTCTTGAAGCGGACGTCTGAGGCTGAACCAGTCGCGGCATCCGCCTGAAGAATGAGCATGTTGCTTCTTTTTTCTAGGAGTCGGAACAAACAGCTCGCGGAAAAAAGAACTGACCGGCCCCCGTTGATTTCAATGGGAGCCCTTTATTTGGTTAGGATTTTGAGGCGGATACGGCCTCAAAATCCTGACCAAAATCTCTTACCCTAAGAGTCCAGCAGGTCATCCTTCTTATCCAGGACCCTCTCAGAATTTCTGGGAGACTTGGTAAGTATGGGTACCTTCCTGGAGTGACCATTATGTTTGGGGTCTGATGACGGGGTCATAGGCTCTACTTGGGCATTGGTCTAGGGGCAGTTTAGTAGGCCTGGCCTATACAAAGGAGTTTCATTTTACATCTACTGGCGAGCGCTGTTTTATCCTCGACCCAATCCCTTGAGGAAGTCGGTCCATTACATACCAGTATCCTACGTCCCTGTGGCGTCTACAGCTGCTGCCTCCGCTGCCTTACATGCTATTCTTAATGCACTAAAGGTTGTTGTGTCATTCACACAACCTTTCCAGGTGAGAGGCCAATTGTTTCTTCTTACCTACCAAGTGTTATTGATTAATGCACAAGGATCCGCTCGGTGTGGCCTTCTCTCTTTTTCTTGGCCTATACAAAGGGGTGGGCCACATCTATGCAAAAGTTTTTGCCATCTTTGGGCTCAGTATTATTCTACGATCACACTAGTGCTGGCTCTCTGTTATTCGTGTCTGTCGGACTACGGAGAGGCCACTAAAACAGCCACTAGACGTTTGCATTGCCTATAAGGGTGTCCATTGCTTTTATACTGAAAGCGCTAAGGGCAGGACTTTTTCCTCTGACAATTTTTGATGGACTCTGTTGAAAACAGATATAAACTTAGCCTCAAACTTGTCAACCATTGTTGTGACCGCCAATAGCTGCCCACTCAAGTGACGTCACTATGGTTGACACAACGACCAAACATGCCAAAAACTTATACCAAAAAACGATACGATACAACCCTATGGGTAATCTAAGTTTACTTTAGTAGACGTTCGGTGGGTTGGGATATTGGGCTTGTAAACTATAAGCTAAGGCCATGTTATGACCATGTGAGACCGTACTTACAAGCAATTACGCAGCAGTTTTACATGATGGCGGCAGCGCCCGGGGAGAGTGGAGGAAGTGAACGGCGTCTCCATAGGGCTCCGAGTTATTTCAGATGACTGTGGGCTGTAATCGCTGCGGCTACTTTTCTCCTCCAGTGAACTGCTGTAGATGAAACACTCAGGTGCTTCCAGCTTGTCCAAATTTTGTTGGTGGGGGTCCAGGTACTGAGACCGCCCCCGGCTTAACAATATCAGATCATTTGGAGGAGTGTTGTGCCCCTTTACTTTTGCAGACCTCCTCATTGAGCCGAGATAGGGGTGTACAGACTCATGGGGGGTGTAACTAAGCAGTTATGCCACTTTTGAGCCGAAAACTGTGACTTCTGGCGCCCTGCACGCCTCTTCTCCAATACGTGGGCTTGGTATGACCTCCCACTGGCCGCCAGGATTATTATAATGGACATTACTGCTCAATTTTATGCAAGCTCTAGCTGACAAGGGCTTGTTAAATTAGGCAGATCTCTACCCCAGGACAAAGGAGATCAAAACTGGATTAGGAAAGTTCATCGAAACTTTCATCTCCCCCCCCCCCCCCACCAATAGTCTTTCAATGGATATTTACAACACATGCCTTACTCCGAGAACCGATCACAGCCAAACGGACAAAGAGCTGCCCCTTAAAGGGGTTGTTCAGGAATTGGTCAAATTACAGAGGGGCCAGGACGGGTGTAACTATTAAAAAAAAAAAAAAACTTCTGTTGTCAGCCGCCATAGTCAGTTGGGTCAAAGGCTGCGGTCACTTTAGAGACTGCTTAGGCCATTGCTTGGTCTTATTGGTCACGTGGGGCGCAGGGTATTCAAGGATTGCGGCACGTCATGCGACCGAACTGACTGCAGCAGCAGATAATGGAGCACCGAGGACAGATGACTATGCTCATTATGGTTTTTTGGTTGTTACACCTACCCCAGGCCCCTCTGCAGTTTGTCCCAATTCCTGGATGACCCCTTTACTTTTCACAATTGGCGGGAGTCTCAGTACCCAGACCCATGCCATTCAAAACTTTTAACTTTTCCCTAAGATATGCCAATTTAACTTGTTCGATCTCTGATGCCCCAGACATGTCCTTGTAGTGGACCCCTGATGGCCTAGGGTAGATTTTCAATATTGCAAAGGTGGATAACCCTTTTAATAAGACTTATTGGACATAAGAAAGTGACCGCAGGATCAGACTACACACAAGGTTCCTTTGTAGTCTGTAATCATGGAGACACATAGATTTGTAAAGGACTCAGTTGCTAATATTGGGTCGGCCAGATTATGATACGACTTTAGCTTTTGACCTCCTCAGTGATGTCACCGTCATCGAACACCGGGCAAGGATATTGTATAACATGATGGCTGCTACACCTTTGTGACAAGGGACCGGGCTTGAGGCTCGCCACCAATGTCATCCTGTGTTCTTGTATTTTTTACGTAGTGATGAAAGTAAGCCTGTCATTCCTAATGGGTTTAACTGCATGGATATCTGATCCTCGTGTCCGTGCAATCAGTAGATTAAGGTGACCTAATCTCCCGTGCACACACAATGAAGTCTGCTATTATTTATTCTACACAAATGCAATTAGCGTGCTTGGAAAAAGTAAGTGAACCCCTGGCATTATCATCTCCTAACCTGATTAAGATTTACATCAGGTGCACCCAAACAGGTGGAAACAATTTGCAAATCATCTGAGATTAGACGAAAGGACCCGGCGGTACAGGGGGGATGAAGAACACGACCTTAGATACAGCTGCACTACACAATGTCATGGCGAGATCAACAGAGAAACATAGAGCCATTGATGCCCCGTGGAGGGGAAGGATTATGGGGCTGTTGTGGAGGATTTTCAAGGTAAACACCCCAGTAATATGAGATACACACAAGTATATAGCATGCATAGGTAAGGGTCTCGTAACTGGTTCAGGCACAGCAGCTACTGGAGGAATTGGGAATGCAGCTGCCTAAGGGAGCCTTCACACGGAGTAAACGCGCGTGTATTTTTGCAACATACACGTGTAAAAATAAGACTCCCAATGACTTCAATGATATTTTTTACACGTGTAAAAATAGGCCTGTAAAAAGTCATTGAAGTCAATGGGAGTCTTATTTTTACACGTGTACTTTGCAAAAATATATGCGCGTTTACTCCGTGTGAAGGCTCCTTAAGGCTCTGTTCACATGTAGTCAGCTGCTTTGCTATCCGTACTAATAATCCCAACAAATAGGATAAAAGAAGCCGCTATAAGCCTGTTGGCGAATCCAGCAAAGCATTGTGCAGAATGAACAAACCGTACGTAACCTTACAGACACGGAGGGGAGCAGCGCCACCGTGTGGACACAGAATGGAAGTTGGATTGGAAAGAATTTGATCGTATCTAAGCCCAGGATATTTAGGATTTTTTTTTTCATAGAAAAAAATATTTATTGGAATTAAAAAAAAAAATATATATATATATTTTTAAAAATAGTAATAAAACTATCACCCTAGAAGAGTATACAGTTGTACAGTGGGCGGCATCATACACAGTTCCTGACACTGTCTGAGAGGGGTTTTATTTGTTTTTTTGCTCCTATATACAGATGTAGCAGAGCTGAATTTGTTATTTGCATGTTTATAGTGTGCACCAAGGCAAAACGATCGGCTTAACCTGAAGTCCTTTGTAAAACTGCAGAAAACCAGGGCTGTGGAGAGGGTAGGCCGAACCAGCGACCACAACTCCTCTCTATCCACAACCTGACTCCTTCATAAGTGGTCAGAGAGGTGCAGCCAAGTTCCTCTACTTCCAGTAAAAAAAAGTGATTGTGACGACAAAAAAGAGCCCTGAGATGAAAGAGTCCGAACAAGGCCCTGAGAAGTCATCTAATAATATCAATAATTGTATAGTATAATAATTAAGAATTTTATATTCCACCCACAAATGGCCCTGACTCCGACTCCATGACTGATACAGCTCTGCTGAATACACACTGATATCAGAACGACGACCCGACAACGTCAGCGCTGCTACATCTGGACATACATAAGCAGTCATGTCATTAACCTCAGGTCGGCCTTATCCAGTGTCACGGCGCCCCCTTCTGGAGATGATACAGAATGTAAGGCTATGTGCATGATTCCTGCGCTTCACGCTCATCCTTTTATGATCTATTACCGTCTTAGTCACACTAAGGTTATAGCGCCATATCCTGAAATAATGAGATACTGGACTCTACATCGTCCACAGAGCCCTCACACCGGTCACTGTCTTGTCTCTTGTCCACGCCCTGTCTCCTCCGGCGAGTATATACCGTACGCACAGGCTTCCCATCACTGTCTGGGTCTTGTACGTGATTTCTCTTGTGTAAAGCAGCCTGGAGGCCACTGTAATACCTGCAGAGAGACAAGATGGCGGCTCAGTGATGTTCAAGGCTTACAGTCTTGTTTGTCCTAGACATACCCCTGCCCCATCATCTCTCATATAGTGTGCCACTCTACAATCCAGTCCCTGTGCCGCTCCCATACCATATATACTCTTACCGGACTATCCTCCTCTTGTTCTCTTCCAATTTCTGATTTGCAGTTTGCACTAGGAAGTCGATATATTCGTCGCTCACCAGACACTTTCCCTTGTGACTCAGGGGAACCTCCAGACAATGAGTGCTGCGTACAGCCTGCAAAATAAGGAGAGATCGCAACTTGTACACGTCTGAACATCAACTTGTTAGTACAGTCAATGGGCAACACAATGAAATCTTCTGTGACTTCTGCCAAATAACTTCTTACTGTATCTTTATAGCAGAGACTGCTCTTCTACATGAACCCCACTAGAGGGAGCAGTGATAATCCTTCCATATTGTCCTTCCTTCCTTGGTCATATGGATTGTATAGGATGTTACACTATCACACTATGTATTACACTTGTGACCCTAAGGGAGTATGAACAGGGTGCAAGGTGGATCTATAGAGAAACCTGGACACAGCCAGGATGACGACTCCCATCATCTACATGGCTGAGTGCACTGAGAAACCTGGAAAATGGTGCAAACAGAAATATATAGTGCACATCCCTAGAACCCCAGAGGTATCGCTTGGACTCTTACCATAATAATTTTTCCCTTCTTGCCAATTGTTATTCCAGAATTTCTAAAACCCGAATTAATGGCGACCCCGTGCTGTAGGACATAAGAGACAGAGTGTTAAAGGGGAAACAAGAACGCTCTATAAGTATACAACGGTCTATGGTAAGGAAAGATCTGTCGGCTCAGGTTAGGGTCGGGCAGACACTTGAGTCCGGTACATAACACTGACCCAAATATCACAAGATTTTCCCACCAATTCCCTGATACCGCCTCCTTTGTAAAGGGATCATGAGAACGATGGCTCCTCCGTCCTTTGTGTGAATGGCGTGACAGTGCCAACTCTGGACAACTATAATTCTCATAGGAATACATGGATTGGTGGCCAAGCGGGCACACCACGGGTCACCCAGGGATCCCTGGAGGGTATTAGAGGTTAGGCCCCAGCGACCACTGTGCATAGGGAATATGTGACATGGCAATACAGGCTGTCTGTTTGCGTAAGATGTGTAACATGACAAGCTTCTTTCTGCTGCATCTATGCATAGAATATAGTCCTATAGTTGTTATATTTAGGGTTTAGCTCCTACCAGTAACTGTGCATCCTCTAGTGTGCGACACTGTACATGGAGGACGAAGGGTTCGAACTTCAGCACCGCGTCTCCGGAGGATTTGTGAAGACCCGAAACCTAAAGACAAAGGGGGATTAATATTAGAGATGGACCAGATAAGAACAGCAGTGAATGGGGCGGTCAGGCAGCTCCCTGTACAGTGGATCGTGGGGGGTTCAGTCTCCCAGACCCCTGCTGATTAGGGAGTGCCGATATAGAGGGGGACCCTAAGATGAGCCATCCTTCGCACACACTCACCACATCTTCTTTTGTACATAAATCATGAGTTACAAAAAGCCACGAGCAGTTCTGTTTCTGTACGACGGACGAATCCGGATTCTGAGAGGAAATAGAAATTATTAGAAGATTAAAGACGTGAGCGCAGTTATATATATAGAACAGAAAATGTGACAACTGTGGGGATCAGTGGTGAGGAAAGGGGGAGTTGTTTTCAGCATGATAGGAGGAGAAAAACTGCTCCCAAAAATCAGCAGTCACATGATAGCCGCTCCAATTAGAGAACAAAGCAGCAGTCGCATGATAGCCGCTCCTATCAGAGAGCAGGCAGTTACAAAATTAAAGGGATATTCATCTCCTACCTTTAGATGTCTTCTCCGTGCCGCCGTTTGGCTGAAATCCCGGTTTTTGTCGGTATGCAAATGAGTTCTCTTGCAGCACTGGGGCATCCCCAATGCTGCGAGAGAACTCTCCAGCACCGCCTTCATCTTCTTCAGGAATGGGTCTTCTTCGCGTCTTCTTCTGGCAGTGGCTTCAAATTTTTAGGCTTCGGGTACAGCAGACTGCGCATGCCCGCGGCCACAAGAAAAATGGCCGCTTACACAGTAAGTCAGCGGCCATTTTCTTGTGGTCTGTGGGCATGCGCACTCGGCTCTGCCCGAAGCCTAGAGGACTGAAACTCAGGACAGAAGAAGATGAATGAAGAGGCCGTTCCTGAAGATGGAGGCAGCGCTGGAGAGTTCTCTCACGGTATTGGGGACGCCCCCAGTGCTGCGTGAAAACTCATTTACATACTGACGAAAAACCGATTATATACGGAACAACGGGGCGGAGAAGACATCTAAAGGTAGGAGAAGAATAGCCTTTCTTAAGGCTATTCCTATGTGGTAGTGAGAAAAAAAATAAGTTTTAATGATAGGATCCCTTTAAGTCTATGAGGGATTCGTGAACATGGATGCAAATAATGGACTGTTCCCCGTTTTTTTCATGTGAATGCAGTCTTAACAAGTCCACTTGAAAAAAAAAATAAAAAAAAAATAAAGACTTTTTGCAGTTTAGAGGTGACGTAATAACCTAGACGTATGTCAGAAGTCAGACATTCCCACACGCTGAACTCTTCTGATGTGCCTAGTATGGCGTCCTCACCTCATCTATAAGGATGATCCTCCCGGAGCAGGAGCTGGTGGTGAAGTAACAGTCCTGGAGGTTGATGTCCCTCACAATCTCCTCTATGTCCTTGTCCACACTGCCCTTCTTACTGAGGTCACTCTTACGGGAAGACTGGAGCTTCCAATGCGTGAAAAGTCCATGAGACTCGGCGGGGGAGGGCGGAGGCTGCAGGCTATCCTGGTGAGGGAACATGGTATGGGGGTGATCATGGGATTCCTTGAGATCAGATCTGAAGACCTCCATGATTTAGATTGTAGCTGCTGTGAGTCTAAGACTGAAGGAGACTCCTTGGCTGGCTGGATTCCTTTTCTCTCCTTCAAGGTTATTACAGGTCTTCACCTTCAGAATGAATGAGGATGCAGGAGGGGTTAGTCCAAATGTTCACCTGGATTGAAGTGTTCAGAAATAAAGAGTCAATGGATTTCACTGGCTCAGGATAGCAGGCTAGGGGTTTGGAGTTAGGGAAGAGGCGGTGCTAGGGGCTACCAAGATGCAGAGAGAGGGGTACAGGGGCTACAGGTAATGTCCTGTATATATGGAGGTCACTAGGCTGCAGGTAATGTCCTGTATATATGGAGGTCACTAGGCTGCAGGTAATGTCCTGTATATATGGAGGTCACTAGGCTGCAGGTAATGTCCTGTATATATGGAGGTCACTAGGCTGCAGGTAATGTCCTGTATATATGGGGTCACTAGGCTGCAGGTAATGTCCTGTATATATGGGGTCACTAGGCTGCAGGTAATGTCCTGTATATATGAGGTCACTAGGCTGCAGGTAATGTCCTGTATATATGGGGGTCACTAGGCTGCAGGTAATGTCCTGTATATATGGGGTCACTAGGCTGCAGGTAATGTCCTGTATATATGGGGGTCACTAGGCTGCAGGTAATGTCCTGTATATATGGGGGGGTCACTAGGCTGCAGGTAATGTCCTGTATATATGGGGTCACTAGGCTGCAGGTAATGTCCTGTATATATGGGGGTCACTGGGCTGCAGGTAATGTCCTGTATATATGGGGGTCACTGGGCTGCAGGTAATGTCCTGTATATATGGGGGTCACTAGGCTGCAGGTAATGTCCTGTATATATGGGGTCACTAGGCTGCAGGTAATGTCCTGTATATATGGGGGTCACTAGGCTGCAGGTAATGTCCTGTATATATGGGGTCACTAGGCTGCAGGTAATGTCCTGTATATATGGGGGTCACTGGGCTGCAGGTAATGTCCTGTATATATGGGGGTCACTAGGCTGCAGGTAATGTCCTGTATATATGAGGTCACTAGGCTGCAGGTAATGTCCTGTATATATGGGGGTCACTAGGCTGCAGGTAATGTCCTGTATATATGGGGGTCACTAGGATGCAGGTAATGTCCTGTATATATGGGGGTCACTGGGCTGCAGGTAATGTCCTGTATATATGGGGTCACTAGGCTGCAGGTAATGTCCTGTATATATGGGGTCACTGGGCTGCAGGTAATGTCCTGTATATATGGGGTCACTAGGCTGCAGGTAATGTCCTGTATATATGGGGGTCACTAGGCTGCAGGTAATGTCCTGTATATATGGGGGTCACTAGGCTGCAGGTAATGTCCTGTATATATGGGGGTCACTAGGCTGCAGGTAATGTCCTGTATATATGGGGTCACTAGGCTGCAGGTAATGTCCTGTATATATGGGGGTCACTAGGCTGCAGGTAATGTCCTGTATATATGGGGTCACTAGGCTGCAGGTAATGTCCTGTATATATGAGGTCACTAGGCTGCAGGTAATGTCCTGTATATATGGGGGTCACTGGGCTGCAGGTAATGTCCTGTATATATGGGGGTCACTAGGCTGCAGGTAATGTCCTGTATATATGGGGTCACTAGGCTGCAGGTAATGTCCTGTATATATGGGGGTCACTAGGATGCAGGTAATGTCCTGTATATATGGGGTCACTAGGCTGCAGGTAATGTCCTGTATATATGGGGGTCACTAGGCTGCAGGTAATGTCCTGTATATATGGGGGTCACTAGGATGCAGGTAATGTCCTGTATATATGGGGGTCACTAGGCTGCAGGTAATGTCCTGTATATATGGGGTCACTAGGCTGCAGGTAATGTCCTGTATATATGGGGGTCACTAGGCTGCAGGTAATGTCCTGTATATATGGGGGTCACTAGGCTGCAGGTAATGTCCTGTATATATGGGGGTCACTGGGCTGCAGGTAATGTCCTGTATATATGGGGGTCACTGGGCTGCAGGTAATGTCCTGTATATATGGGGTCACTAGGCTGCAGGTAATGTCCTGTATATATGGGGGTCACTGGGCTGCAGGTAATGTCCTGTATATATGGGGGTCACTAGGCTGCAGGTAATGTCCTGTATATATGGGGGTCACTAGGCTGCAGGTAATGTCCTGTATATATGGGGGTCACTGGGCTGCAGGTAATGTCCTGTATATATGGGGGTCACTAGGCTGCAGGTAATGTCCTGTATATATGGGGGTCACTAGGCTGCAGGTAATGTCCTGTATATATGGGGGTCACTGGGCTGCAGGTAATGTCCTGTATATATGGGGGTCACTAGGATGCAGGTAATGTCCTGTATATATGGGGGTCACTGGGCTGCAGGTAATGTCCTGTATATATGGGGTCACTAGGCTGCAGGTAATGTCCTGTATATATGGGGTCACTAGGCTGCAGGTAATGTCCTGTATATATGGGGTCACTAGGCTGCAGGTAATGTCCTGTATATATGGGGGTCACTAGGATGCAGGTAATGTCCTGTATATATGGAGGTCACTAGGCTGCAGGTAATGTCCTGTATATATGGGGGTCACTAGGCTGCAGGTAATGTCCTGTATATATGGGGGTCACTAGGCTGCAGGTAATGTCCTGTATATATGGGGGTCACTAGGCTGCAGGTAATGTCCTGTATATATGGGGGGGTCACTAGGCTGCAGGTAATGTCCTGTATATATGGGGGTCACTAGGCTGCAGGTAATGTCCTGTATATATGGGGGTCACTAGGCTGCAGGTAATGTCCTGTATATATGGGGGGGTCACTAGGCTGCAGGTAATGTCCTGTATATATGGGGTCACTGGGCTGCAGGTAATGTCCTGTATATATGGGGGTCACTAGGCTGCAGGTAATGTCCTGTATATATGGGGGTCACTAGGCTGCAGGTAATGTCTGTATATATGGGGGTCACTGGGCTGCAGGTAATGTCCTGTATATATGGGGGTCACTGGGCTGCAGGTAATGTCCTGTATATATGGGGGGTCACTGGGCTGCAGGTAATGTCCTGTATATATGGGGGGGTCACTAGGCTGCAGGTAATGTCCTGTATATATGGGGGGTCACTGGGCTGCAGGTAATGTCCTGTATATATGGGGGGGTCACTAGGCTGCAGGTAATGTCCTGTATATATGGGGGTCACTGGGCTGCAGGTAACATCCTGTATATATGGGGTCACTAGGCTGCAGGTAATGTCTGTATATATGGGGGGTCACTGGGCTGCAGGTAACATCCTGTATATATGGGGGTCACTGGGCTGCAGGTAATGTCCTGTATATATGGGGTCACTAGGCTGCAGGTAATGTCCTGTATATATGAGGTCACTAGGCTGCAGGTAATGTCCTGTATATATGGGGGTCACTAGGCTGCAGGTAATGTCCTGTATATATGGGGTCACTAGGCTGCAGGTAATGTCCTGTATATATGGGGTCACTAGGCTGCAGGTAATGTCCTGTATATATGAGGTCACTAGGCTGCAGGTAATGTCCTGTATATATGGGGGTCACTAGGCTGCAGGTAATGTCCTGTATATATGGGGGTCACTAGGCTGCAGGTAATGTCCTGTATATATGGGGGTCACTAGGATGCAGGTAATGTCCTGTATATATGGGGTCACTAGGCTGCAGGTAATGTCCTGTATATATGGGGGTCACTAGGCTGCAGGTAATGTCCTGTATATATGGGGGGGTCACTAGGCTGCAGGTAATGTCCTGTATATATGGGGGTCACTAGGCTGCAGGTAATGTCCTGTATATATGGGGGTCACTAGGCTGCAGGTAATGTCCTGTATATATGGGGGGGTCACTAGGCTGCAGGTAATGTCCTGTATATATGGGGTCACTAGGCTGCAGGTAATGTCCTGTATATATGGAGGTCACTAGGCTGCAGGTAATGTCCTGTATATATGGGGGTCACTGGGCTGCAGGTAATGTCCTGTATATATGGAGGTCACTAGGCTGCAGGTAATGTCCTGTATATATGGGGGGTCACTGGGCTGCAGGTAATGTCCTGTATATATGGGGGGTCACTGGGCTGCAGGTAACATCCTGTATATATGGGGTCACTAGGCTGCAGGTAACATCCTGTATATATGGGGTCACTAGGCTGCAGGTAATGTCTGTATATATGGGGGGTCACTGGGCTGCAGGTAACATCCTGTATATATGGGGGTCACTGGCTGCAGGTAATGTCCTGTATATATGGGGTCACTAGGCTGCAGGTAATGTCCTGTATATATGGGGTCACTGGGCTGCAGGTAATGTCCTGTATATATGGGGGTCACTAGGCTGCAGGTAATGTCCTGTATATATGGGGGTCACTAGGCTGCAGGTAATGTCCTGTATATATGGGGTCACTGGGCTGCAGGTAATGTCCTGTATATATGGGGGTCACTAGGCTGCAGGTAATGTCCTGTATATATGGGGTCACTGGGCTGCAGGTAATGTCCTGTATATATGGGGTCACTGGGCTGCAGGTAATGTCCTGTATATATGGGGGTCACTAGGATGCAGGTAATGTCCTGTATATATGGGGGTCACTGGGCTGCAGGTAATGTCCTGTATATATGGGGTCACTAGGCTGCAGGTAATGTCCTGTATATATGGGGTCACTAGGCTGCAGGTAATGTCCTGTATATATGGGGGTCACTAGGCTGCAGGTAATGTCCTGTATATATGGGGGGGTCACTAGGCTGCAGGTAATGTCCTGTATATATGGGGGTCACTAGGATGCAGGTAATGTCCTGTATATATGGGGTCACTAGGCTGCAGGTAATGTCCTGTATATATGGGGGTCACTGGGCTGCAGGTAATGTCCTGTATATATGGGGGTCACTAGGCTGCAGGTAATGTCCTGTATATATGGAGGTCACTAGGCTGCAGGTAATGTCCTGTATATATGGGGGTCACTAGGCTGCAGGTAATGTCCTGTATATATGGGGGTCACTAGGCTGCAGTAATGTCCTGTATATATGGGGTCACTAGGCTGCAGGTAATGTCCTGTATATATGGGGGGGTCACTAGGCTGCAGGTAATGTCCTGTATATATGGGGGTCACTAGGCTGCAGGTAATGTCCTGTATATATGGGGTCACTAGGCTGCAGGTAATGTCCTGTATATATGGGGTCACTAGGCTGCAGGTAATGTCCTGTATATATGGGGGTCACTAGGCTGCAGGTAATGTCCTGTATATATGGGGGTCACTGGGCTGCAGGTAATGTCCTGTATATATGGGGGTCACTAGCTGCAGGTAATGTCCTGTATATATGGGGGGTCACTGGGCTGCAGGTAATGTCCTGTATATATGGGGTCACTAGGCTGCAGGTAATGTCCTGTATATATGGGGTCACTAGGCTGCAGGTAATGTCCTGTATATATGGGGTCACTAGGCTGCAGGTAATGTCCTGTATATATGGGGGTCACTAGGCTGCAGGTAATGTCCTGTATATATGGAGGTCACTAGGCTGCAGGTAATGTCCTGTATATATGGGGGTCACTAGGCTGCAGGTAATGTCCTGTATATATGGGGTCACTAGGCTGCAGGTAATGTCCTGTATATATGGGTCACTAGGCTGCAGGTAATGTCCTGTATATATGGGGGTCACTAGGCTGCAGGTAATGTCCTGTATATATGGGGGTCACTAGGATGCAGGTAATGTCCTGTATATATGGGGTCACTAGGCTGCAGGTAATGTCCTGTATATATGGGGGTCACTAGGCTGCAGGTAATGTCCTGTATATATGGGGGTCACTAGGCTGCAGGTAATGTCCTGTATATATGGGGGTCACTAGGCTGCAGGTAATGTCCTGTATATATGGGGGGGTCACTAGGCTGCAGGTAATGTCCTGTATATATGGGGGTCACTGGGCTGCAGGTAATGTCCTGTATATATGGAGGTCACTAGGCTGCAGGTAATGTCCTGTATATATGGGGGTCACTAGGCTGCAGGTAATGTCCTGTATATATGGGGGTCACTGGGCTGCAGGTAATGTCCTGTATATATGGGGTCACTAGGCTGCAGGTAATGTCCTGTATATATGGGGGGTCACTGGGCTGCAGGTAATGTCCTGTATATATGGGGGGTCACTGGGCTGCAGGTAACATCCTGTATATATGGGGTCACTAGGCTGCAGGTAACATCCTGTATATATGGGGTCACTAGGCTGCAGGTAATGTCTGTATATATGGGGGGTCACTGGGCTGCAGGTAACATCCTGTATATATGGGGTCACTAGGCTGCAGGTAACATCCTGTATATATGGGGTCACTAGGCTGCAGGTAATGTCCTGTATATATGGGGTCACTGGGCTGCAGGTAATGTCCTGTATATATGGGGTCACTGGGCTGCAGGTAATGTCCTGTATATATGGGGGTCACTAGGCTGCAGGTAATGTCCTGTATATATGGGGGTCACTAGGCTGCAGGTAATGTCCTGTATATATGGGGTCACTAGGCTGCAGGTAATGTCCTGTATATATGGGGGTCACTGGGCTGCAGGTAATGTCCTGTATATATGGGGGTCACTAGGCTGCAGGTAATGTCCTGTATATATGGGGGTCACTAGGCTGCAGGTAATGTCCTGTATATATGGGGTCACTAGGCTGCAGGTAATGTCCTGTATATATGGGGGTCACTGGGCTGCAGGTAATGTCCTGTATATATGGGGTCACTAGGCTGCAGGTAATGTCCTGTATATATGGGGTCACTAGGCTGCAGGTAATGTCCTGTATATATGGGGGTCACTAGGCTGCAGGTAATGTCCTGTATATATGGGGTCACTAGGCTGCAGGTAATGTCCTGTATATATGGGGTCACTAGGCTGCAGGTAATGTCCTGTATATATGGAGGTCACTGGGCTGCAGGTAATGTCCTGTATATATGGGGGGGTCACTAGGCTGCAGGTAATGTCCTGTATATATGGGGGTCACTAGGCTGCAGGTAATGTCCTGTATATATGGGGTCACTAGGCTGCAGGTAATGTCCTGTATATATGGAGGTCACTGGGCTGCAGGTAATGTCCTGTATATATGGGGGGGTCACTAGGCTGCAGGTAATGTCCTGTATATAGGGGGGGTCACTAGGCTGCAGGTAATGTCCTGTATATATGGAGGTCACTAGGCTGCAGGTAATGTCCTGTATATATGGGGTCACTAGGCTGCAGGTAATGTCCTGTATATATGGGGTCACTAGGCTGCAGGTAATGTCCTGTATATATGGGGTCACTAGGCTGCAGGTAATGTCCTGTATATATGGGGGTCACTAGGCTGCAGGTAATGTCCTGTATATATGGGGGTCACTAGGCTGCAGGTAATGTCCTGTATATATGGGGTCACTAGGCTGCAGGTAATGTCCTGTATATATGGGGTCACTAGGCTGCAGGTAATGTCCTGTATATATGGGGGGGTCACTAGGCTGCAGGTAATGTCCTGTATATATGGGGGGGTCACTAGGCTGCAGGTAATGTCCTGTATATATGGGGGGTCACTGGGCTGCAGGTAATGTCCTGTATATATGGGGGGTCACTAGGCTGCAGGTAATGTCCTGTATATATGGGGTCACTAGGCTGCAGGTAATGTCCTGTATATATGGGGGGGTCACTAGGCTGCAGGTAATGTCCTGTATATATGGGGGGTCACTAGGCTGCAGGTAATGTCTGTATATATGGGGGGTCACTAGGCTGCAGGTAATGTCCTGTATATATGGAGGTCACTAGGCTGCAGGTAATGTCCTGTATATATGGGGGGTCACTAGGCTGCAGGTAATGTCCTGTATATATGGAGGTCACTAGGCTGCAGGTAATGTCCTGTATATATGGGGTCACTAGGCTGCAGGTAATGTCCTGTATATATGGGGTCACTAGGCTGCAGGTAATGTCCTGTATATATGGGGGGGTCACTAGGCTGCAGGTAATGTCTGTATATATGGGGGTCACTAGGCTGCAGGTAATGTCCTGTATATATGGGGTCACTGGGCTGCAGGTAATGTCCTGTATATATGGGGTCACTAGGCTGCAGGTAATGTCTGTATATATGGGGGGTCACTGGGCTGCAGGTAATGTCCTGTATATATGGGGGTCACTAGGCTGCAGGTAATGTCCTGTATATATGGGGTCACTAGGCTGCAGGTAATGTCCTGTATATATGGGGGTCACTAGGCTGCAGGTAATGTCCTGTATATATGGGGGGGTCACTAGGCTGCAGGTAATGTCCTGTATATATGGGGTCACTAGGCTGCAGGTAATGTCCTGTATATATGGGGGTCACTAGGCTGCAGGTAATGTCCTGTATATATGGGGGTCACTAGGCTGCAGGTAATGTCCTGTATATATGGGGGGGTCACTAGGCTGCAGGTAATGTCCTGTATATATGGGGGTCACTAGGCTGCAGGTAATGTCCTGTATATATGGGGTCACTAGGCTGCAGGTAATGTCCTGTATATATGGAGGTCACTAGGCTGCAGGTAATGTCCTGTATATATGGGGGTCACTGGGCTGCAGGTAATGTCCTGTATATATGGGGTCACTGGGCTGCAGGTAATGTCTGTATACATGAGTCCCCCTGCGAACTTCCGGTTGGCACATGCGCAATGGAAGGGCGGCAAGAAGACTTCCTGTTCCTTAGTGAATTAACCAGGGCTGGGTATGTACTTCAGGGTATGGTCCTCGGGTTACGACGAGCCTGCTGCAGAACCTCATTTTCTGAATGCTATACAGTGTATAGCATTCGGCAAATGAAGGCTGATTGTGTAGCAGGCTCGTCCTTGCTACAAGCAGGTAAGTATGCTGTTACCAGTTGACTTTTTCTCATTGAAATGAATAGACCAGCGTTGATTGGCCAGTTGCCAGTGATTTGGCCAATCAACGCTGGTTCTGCCAGAGGCTCGTCTGAGGAGGCGGAGTCTAACATCGGACTATTCATTCCAATGAGAAAAACTCTTGCCTGCCTGTAGCAAGGACGTGCCTGCTGCAGAATCAGTGTTCATTTGCCGAATGCTATACATATATATAGCATTCGGCAAATGAATATATATACTGTATAGCATTTAGCAAATGAGGTTCTGCAGCAGGCTCGTCGTAACCACGAAACAGTATGCCTATACCCCTGCTAGACATGGCAAACTCTCAAAACCGGAAAGAGATCTTCGACCGGAAATAGGAAGGGCGGGACTTAATCCTTTGTTATTGTTGTCAAAGGGGGACTCATGTATATATGGGGGGTCACTGGGCTGCAGGTAACATCCTGTATATATGGGGTGCAGTAGATAACACAGTAACTTACCCACTTCCTCGATCACTTATCACCTCTAAGGTGCGATGTTCTTGTCTTGATGAAGTCGGTAATTCAATGACCAGGACCAAAGGATTCTTTGCTAACCAAAACACATGGTGACAGGAAGTGCTGCTGTGTGTTCCAAATGCAGGAAGTATCTTGTGTTCCACAGACAGGAAGTACCTTGCGTTCCACAGACAGGAAGTCTGTTCATTCAAATGGAAACCAACCTGACACCAGATACCTACACAAAGGTTCCACAGTGTTTTTGGCTGTAACATTAGACAACTATTCAGATTACAAAACTACAATTCTATACTGTGACTATAAGGTTAAATAAATATAAATGTAATAAAAAGAACACAATAAAGATGCAAAAAATACACAAACACCATGAAAATGGAAATACATAAAACCAATACTTTCTAAGACTGTGAACTCAGCCCCGGATAGGAGTATAAGTCTGAGGCCCCACAGTGCAGAAACGCTGCTTTTTTAGTGCAAATTTTGCTGTGGTTTTCTTTTTTTTTTATTAGCCAAAGCAGCATTTCCGCACCGAGGGGGCCTTATCCTAAAATTGTGATTCACAGTCTGTCCTACTGGTATAAAGAAAATGTTTGTTTTTGTTCCGTGTTAGCCAGTGGGTAGGAAATATATAAAAAAAAAAACAAACTTGATAGTCTTCAGTAGTTGATACCATTTTTTAATGGCTAACTAATAATGATGACAGATTACAACGTTTCGAAGCTCCCGGTTAACTAAAAACAATTTCTGAAGGCTGCATATTTATGTACAAGAGGGATACATAGGAATAGAATTCTAGGAGGGACAGTAGAAGAAGGTTATTGGTTATACAACTTAGGGAGCGTTCACACTACCGTCTGTGTCCGACAGGTAGTGTCCGCTCCTAGTGTCCGTTCAAAATCTCGCACGGACACTAGCTGTGTCCGTGACACTTGTCATTCATTTAAATGGCCATTGGGTGCCAATCATGTAGGTTTTTTCTGTTCGCTTGAAGTCAGACATCTTTACAAGCGGACAGTGACAGACAGGCACGGAGTGCAAAAGAACGCACCCGATCACCATTTAAATGAATGACAAGTGTCACGGACACAGCTAGTGTCCGCTCCTATTGTCCATGCGAGATTTTGAACAGAGACTAGGAGAGGACACTGGCGGAAGTGTGAACGCCCCCTAAACAATTCATCAGTTTGTGATGTTCTTATCAGTTCACAGAGTGTCTTTTATGGCTGGCTGTCTCAGTTCAGTGATTTCTGTAGGATGCCATGAACCCATGTGAGAGGCCCATAGACTGTAAGCCCTCGCGGGCAGGGCCCTCTGCCACTCCGTGCCAGTCAGTCATTGTTAGTATTATATCTACCTGTATATTTTATGTACTGTATGTAAACCCTCAAATGTAAAGCACCATGTAATTAATGGTGCTATATAAATAAACAATAATAAATTCATCTCTCTCTCTCTCTCTCTCGAATGTTAAACAAGGTCATAAATTTGTACTCATAAATCCGTATCTCTTTCCTAGATTTAAAATTCCCTCTTAAAACCAAAATTTTCATGTCACTGGTGATATTATGATCTTCATTGCAGAAATGTTTTGACACAGGAAGGTCCAGTCTTTGTTCTCTAATTGTATGGCGATGTGAGTTTATCCTCATTCTGAGCTTCTGACCCGTCTCTCCAACATACAGATTTTCAGTGGACCTCTCCCGTCACTCCTCTCCCTCACAGACCGCTCTTCATTTCTCCTCTCTCTCACAGACCGCTCTTCATTTCTCCTCTCTCTCACAGACCACTCCCCATTACTCCTCTCCCTCACAGACCGCTCCCCATTACTCCTCTCCCTCACAGACCGCTCCCCATTACTCCTCTCCCTCACAGACCGCTCCCCATTACTCCTCTCCCTCACAGACCGCTCCCCATTACTCCTCTCCCTCACAGACCGCTCCCCATTACTCCTCTCCCTCACAGACCACTCTCCATTACTCCTCTCCCTCACAGACCGCTCCCCATTACTCCTCTCTCTCACAGACCGCTCTCCATTACTCCTCTCCCTCACAGACCGCTCCTCATTACTCCTCTCTCTCACAGACCGCTCCCCATTACTCCTCTCTCTCACAGACCGCTCTCCATTACTCCTCTCCCTCACAGACCGCTCTCCATTACTCCTCTCCCTCACAGACCGCTCTCCATTACTCCTCTCTCTCACAGACCGCTCTCCATTACTCCTCTCCCTCACAGACCGCTCTTCATTTCTCCTCTCTCTCACAGACCGCTCTCCATTACTCCTCTCCCTCACAGACCGCTCCCCATTACTCCTCTCTCTCACAGACCGCTCCCCATTACTCCTCTCCCTCACAGACCGCTCCCCATTACTCCTCTCCCTCACAGACCGCTCCCCATTACTCCTCTCCCTCACAGCCCGCTCCCCATTACTCCTCTCCCTCACAGACCGCTCCCCATTACTCCTCTCCCTCACAGACCGCTCCCCATTACTCCTCTCCCTCACAGACCGCTCCCCATTACTCCTCTCCCTCACAGACCGCTCCCCATTACTCCTCTCCCTCACAGACCGCTCCCCATTACTCCTCTCCCTCACAGACCGCTCCCCATTACTCCTCTCCCTCACAGACCGCTCCCCATTACTCCTCTCCCTCACAGACCGCTCCCCATTACTCCTCTCTCCCTCACAGATTGCTCCCCATTACTCCTCTCCCTCACAGACCGCTCCCCATTACTCCTCTCCCTCACAGACCGCTCTCCATTACTCCTCTCCCTCACAGACCGCTCCCCATTACTCCTCTCCCTCACAGACCGCTCTCCATTACTCCTCTCCCTCACAGACCGCTCTCCATTACTCCTCTCTCCCTCACAGACCGCTCTCCATTACTCCTCTCCCTCACAGACCGCTCCCCGTTACTCCTCTCCCTCACAGACCGCTCCCCATTACTCCTCTCCCTCACAGACCGCTCTCCATTACTCCTCTCCCTCACAGACCGCTCTCCATTACTCCTCTCCCTCACAGACCGCTCCCCATTACTCCTCTCCCTCACAGACCGCTCTCCATTACTCCTCTCCCTCTCTCACAGACCGCTCTCCATTACTCCTCTCCCTCTCTCACAGACCGCTCCCCATTACTCCTCTCCCTCACAGACCGCTCTCCATTACTCCTCTCCCTCACAGACCGCTCTCCATTACTCCTCTCCCTCACAGACCGCTCTCCATTACTCCTCTCCCTCACAGACCGCTCTCCATTACTCCTCTCCCTCACAGACCGCTCCCCATTACTCCTCTCCCTCACAGACCGCTCTCCATTACTCCTCTCCCTCACAGACCGCTCCCCATTACTCCTCTCCCTCACAGACCGCTCTCCATTACTCCTCTCCCTCACAGACCGCTCTCCATTACTACTCTCTCCCTCACAGACCGCTCTCCATTACTCCTCTCCCTCACAGACCGCTCCCCGTTACTCCTCTCCCTCACAGACCGCTCCCCATTACTCCTCTCCCTCACAGACCGCTCTCCATTACTCCTCTCCCTCACAGACCGCTCCCCATTACTCCTCTCCCTCACAGACCGCTCTCCATTACTCCTCTCCCTCTCTCACAGACCGCTCTCCATTACTCCTCTCCCTCTCTCACAGACCGCTCCCCATTACTCCTCTCCCTCACAGACCGCTCTCCATTACTCCTCTCCCTCACAGACCGCTCTCCATTACTCCTCTCTCCCTCACAGACCGCTCCCCATTACTCCTCTCCCTCACAGACCGCTCTCCATTACTCCTCTCCCTCACAGACCGCTCTCCATTACTCCTCTCTCCCTCACAGACCGCTCTCCATTACTCCTCTCCCTCACAGACCGCTCCCCGTTACTCCTCTCCCTCACAGACCGCTCCCCATTACTCCTCTCCCTCACAGACCGCTCTCCATTACTCCTCTCCCTCACAGACCGCTCCCCATTACTCCTCTCCCTCACAGACCGCTCTCCATTACTCCTCTCCCTCTCTCACAGACCGCTCTCCATTACTCCTCTCCCTCTCTCACAGACCGCTCCCCATTACTCCTCTCCCTCACAGACCGCTCTCCATTACTCCTCTCCCTCACAGACCGCTCTCCATTACTCCTCTCTCCCTCACAGACTGCTCTCCATTACTCCTCTCCCTCACAGACCGCTCCCCATTACTCCTCCCTCACAGACCGCTCCCCATTACTCCTCTCCCTCACAGACCGCTCTCCATTACTCCTCTCCCTCACAGACCGCTCTCCATTACTCCTCTCCCTCACAGACCGCTCTCCATTACTCCTCTCCCTCACAGACCGCTCCCCATTACTCCTCTCCCTCACAGACCGCTCTCCATTACTCCTCTCCCTCACAGACCGCTCCCCATTACTCCTCTCCCTCACAGACCGCTCTCCATTACTCCTCTCCCTCACAGACCGCTCTCCATTACTCCTCTCTCCCTCACAGACCGCTCTCCATTACTCCTCTCCCTCACAGACCGCTCCCCGTTACTCCTCTCCCTCACAGACCGCTCCCCATTACTCCTCTCCCTCACAGACCGCTCTCCATTACTCCTCTCCCTCACAGACCGCTCCCCGTTACTCCTCTCCCTCACAGACCGCTCTCCATTACTCCTCTCCCTCACAGACCGCTCTCCATTACTCCTCTCCCTCACAGACCGCTCCCCATTACTCCTCTCCCTCACAGACCGCTCTCCATTACTCCTCTCTCTCACAGACCGCTCTCCATTACTCCTCTCCCTCACAGACCGCTCCCCATTACTCCTCTCTCACAGCCCGCTCCCCGTTACTCCTCTCCCTCACAGACCGCTCTCCATTACTCCTCTCCCTCACAGACCGCTCCCCATTACTCCTCTCTCTCACAGACCGCTCTCCATTACTCCTCTCTCCCTCACAGACCGCTCCCCATTACTCCTCTCTCCCTCACAGACCGCTCCCCGTTACTCCTCTCCCTCACAGACCGCTCTCCATTACTCCTCTCCCTCACAGACCGCTCCCCATTACTCCTCTCTCCCTCACAGACCGCTCCCCATTACTCCTCTCCCTCACAGACCGCTCCCCATTACTCCTCTCTCACAGACCGCTCCCCGTTACTCCTCTCCCTCACAGACCGCTCCCCGTTACTCCTCTCCCTCACAGACCGCTCCCCATTACTCCTTTCCCTCACAGACCGCTCTCCATTACTCCTCTCCCTCACAGACCGCTCTCCATTACTCCTCTCTCCCTCACAGACCGCTCCCCATTACTCCTCTCCCTCACAGACCGCTCTCCATTACTCCTCTCCCTCACAGACCGCTCTCCATTACTCCTCTCTCCCTCACAGACCGCTCTCCATTACTCCTCTCTCCCTCACAGACCGCTCCCCATTACTCCTCTCCCTCACAGACCGCTCTCCATTACTCCTCTCCCTCACAGACCGCTCTCCATTACTCCTCTCTCCCTCACAGACCGCTCTCCATTACTCCTCTCCCTCACAGACCGCTCCCCGTTACTCCTCTCCCTCACAGACCGCTCCCCATTACTCCTCTCCCTCACAGACCGCTCTCCATTACTCCTCTCCCTCACAGACCGCTCCCCATTACTCCTCTCCCTCACAGACCGCTCTCCATTACTCCTCTCCCTCTCTCACAGACCGCTCTCCATTACTCCTCTCCCTCTCTCACAGACCGCTCCCCATTACTCCTCTCCCTCACAGACCGCTCTCCATTACTCCTCTCCCTCACAGACCGGTCTCCATTACTCCTCTCTCCCTCACAGACTGCTCTCCATTACTCCTCTCCCTCACAGACCGCTCCCCATTACTCCTCCCTCACAGACCGCTCCCCATTACTCCTCTCCCTCACAGACCGCTCTCCATTACTCCTCTCCCTCACAGACCGCTCTCCATTACTCCTCTCCCTCACAGACCGCTCTCCATTACTCCTCTCCCTCACAGACCGCTCCCCATTACTCCTCTCCCTCACAGACCGCTCTCCATTACTCCTCTCCCTCACAGACCGCTCTCCATTACTCCTCTCCCTCACAGACCGCTCCCCATTACTCCTCTCCCTCACAGACCGCTCTCCATTACTCCTCTCTCTCACAGACCGCTCTCCATTACTCCTCTCCCTCACAGACCGCTCCCCATTACTCCTCTCTCACAGCCCGCTCCCCGTTACTCCTCTCCCTCACAGACCGCTCTCCATTACTCCTCTCCCTCACAGACCGCTCCCCATTACTCCTCTCCCTCACAGACCGCTCCCCATTACTCCTCTCTCTCACAGACCGCTCTCCATTACTCCTCTCTCCCTCACAGACCGCTCCCCATTACTCCTCTCTCCCTCACAGACCGCTCCCCGTTACTCCTCTCCCTCACAGACCGCTCTCCATTACTCCTCTCCCTCACAGACCGCTCCCCATTACTCCTCTCTCCCTCACAGACCGCTCCCCATTACTCCTCTCCCTCACAGACCGCTCCCCATTACTCCTCTCTCACAGACCGCTCCCCGTTACTCCTCTCCCTCACAGACCGCTCCCCGTTACTCCTCTCCCTCACAGACCGCTCCCCATTACTCCTTTCCCTCACAGACCGCTCTCCATTACTCCTCTCCCTCACAGACCGCTCTCCATTACTCCTCTCTCCCTCACAGACCGCTCCCCATTACTCCTCTCCCTCACAGACCGCTCTCCATTACTCCTCTCCCTCACAGACCGCTCTCCATTACTCCTCTCTCCCTCACAGACCGCTCTCCATTACTCCTCTCTCCCTCACAGACCGCTCCCCATTACTCCTCTCCCTCACAGACCGCTCTCCATTACTCCTCTCCCTCACAGACCGCTCTCCATTACTCCTCTCTCCCTCACAGACCGCTCTCCATTACTCCTCTCCCTCACAGACCGCTCCCCGTTACTCCTCTCCCTCACAGACCGCTCCCCATTACTCCTCTCCCTCACAGACCGCTCTCCATTACTCCTCTCCCTCACAGACCGCTCCCCATTACTCCTCTCCCTCACAGACCGCTCTCCATTACTCCTCTCCCTCTCTCACAGACCGCTCTCCATTACTCCTCTCCCTCTCTCACAGACCGCTCCCCATTACTCCTCTCCCTCACAGACCGCTCTCCATTACTCCTCTCCCTCACAGACCGGTCTCCATTACTCCTCTCTCCCTCACAGACTGCTCTCCATTACTCCTCTCCCTCACAGACCGCTCCCCATTACTCCTCCCTCACAGACCGCTCCCCATTACTCCTCTCCCTCACAGACCGCTCTCCATTACTCCTCTCCCTCACAGACCGCTCTCCATTACTCCTCTCCCTCACAGACCGCTCTCCATTACTCCTCTCCCTCACAGACCGCTCCCCATTACTCCTCTCCCTCACAGACCGCTCTCCATTACTCCTCTCCCTCACAGACCGCTCCCCATTACTCCTCTCCCTCACAGACCGCTCTCCATTACTCCTCTCCCTCACAGACCGCTCTCCATTACTCCTCTCTCCCTCACAGACCGCTCTCCATTACTCCTCTCCCTCACAGACCGCTCCCCGTTACTCCTCTCCCTCACAGACCGCTCCCCATTACTCCTCTCCCTCACAGACCGCTCTCCATTACTCCTCTCCCTCACAGACCGCTCTCCATTACTCCTCTCCCTCACAGACCGCTCTCCATTACTCCTCTCCCTCACAGACCGCTCCCCATTACTCCTCTCCCTCACAGACCGCTCCCCATTACTCCTCTCCCTCACAGACCGCTCTCCATTACTCCTCTCTCTCACAGACCGCTCTCCATTACTCCTCTCCCTCACAGACCGCTCCCCATTACTCCTCTCTCACAGCCCGCTCCCCGTTACTCCTCTCCCTCACAGACCGCTCTCCATTACTCCTCTCCCTCACAGACCGCTCCCCATTACTCCTCTCTCTCACAGACCGCTCTCCATTACTCCTCTCTCCCTCACAGACCGCTCCCCATTACTCCTCTCTCCCTCACAGACCGCTCCCCGTTACTCCTCTCCCTCACAGACCGCTCTCCATTACTCCTCTCCCTCACAGACCGCTCCCCATTACTCCTCTCTCCCTCACAGACCGCTCCCCATTACTCCTCTCCCTCACAGACCGCTCCCCATTACTCCTCTCTCACAGACCGCTCCCCGTTACTCCTCTCCCTCACAGACCGCTCCCCGTTACTCCTCTCCCTCACAGACCGCTCCCCATTACTCCTCTCCCTCACAGACCGCTCCCCGTCACTCCTCTCCCTCTCTCACAGACTCTTCCTCCTCCTTACCACCTGTTCTCAGTCCTCACTTTCCTCCTCCACATCTTCTCTCCCTCCATACAGCAGTATTAGAGGTAGGCCCCGCCCCTTCAGTCCTGTCATGTGACCTGAGGCCGCCTCTGTCACGTGGTCCCTGTCAGTGTTTGCTCTTCACTTTGCTCCTCACTGGCCGAGCACCGGGACTGCTGACAGGACAGAGGGGTAAGCACTGACAGCTACTGCTGAGACTTCTAGTCCTACAAGTGCAACTGGGAACTACAAGCTTTACTGCTATCTAGCTGTAGAACTACAAGTCCCAGGATTTCTTGCAGCCAGCAGATCTGAGCTGCCTCTGTCTACAGCAGGGATCAGCAACCTTCTGCACTCCAGCTACTGTGAGACTACAACTCCCAGCATGCTTCATTCACTTCCATTAACAACAGCTGGAGTGCTCAAGGTTCCTGACCCCTGGTGTGCTGGACACTAAATCTGAGCTGCCATTGTGTGCGCTGCAGGAAAAAACAAACCTGAGGCTGGTCTTACACGACTGTATTGAATGTACGGTCCACAAGTTGCTGATCAGCAGCAGCACTAGTTGCTGATCGGCAACATAAGCTCCGCAGATGTCCGTGTCCTGCCGCACTCGCCCATAGAGTTCTATGGGCGAGTCCGTGCAGTGCCGCAATTCACGGCCATTATGGACATGTCCTATAAATTGCGGACCACGGTTGTGGCCCGGCCACACCACGGATAAAATATTGAATATAATGTGTCCGCAAATGGTCCGCAATGGTGTAAGACCAGCCTGAGATTGTCAGAAAGTCACTGGGGTTAGAGGGGGCGCCGCAGGCACCGTGCAAAGGTCCTGTGTACAAACTACTCTGCATAGTCTACATAGCACTGAGTAACTGATTAGTGATTAGTCATCTATATACTGTATATGCTGAGTCACATGGAGATATAACTGATCTGTATACTGTATATACTGAGTCACATGGGGATATAACTGATCTGTATACTGTATATACTCAGTCACATGGGGATATAACTGATCTGTATACTGTATATACTCAGTCACATGGGGATATAACTGATCTGTATACTGTATATGCTGAGTCACATGGAGATATAACTGATCTGTATACTGTATATACTGAGTCACATGGGGATATAACTGATCTGTATACTGTATATACTCAGTCACATGGGGATATAACTGATCTGTATACTGTATATACTGAGTCACATGGAGATATAACTGATCTGTATACTGTATATACTAAATCACAGGGATATAACTGATCTGTATACTGTATATACTAAATCACAGGGATATAACTGATCTGTATACTGTATATACTAAATCACAGGGATATAACTGATCTGTATACTGTATATACTAAATCACAGGGATATAACTGATCTGTATACTGTATATACTAAATCACAGGGATATAACTGATCTGTATACTGTATATACTAAATCACAGGGATATAACTGATCTGTATACTGTATATACTAAATCACAGGGATATAACTGATCTGTATACTGTATATACTGAGTCACATGGAGATATAACTGATCTGTATACTGTATATACTGAGTCACATGGGGATATAACTGATCTGTATACTGTATATACTGAGTCACATGGAGATATAACTGATCTGTATATACTGAATCACATAGGGATGTAACTATTTAGTGTCTGTATACTGTATATGAAGTCACATGACTATTATAGGGTGTGATTGGCTGAGGGTCAAATCACCCTAAAATTGCTTCCAATCACATTGTAGTCATGTAACCATGTTCATAATGATTATACAATATTACACAAGTGGTTAACTGTTATGCTTAGATGTAGCAGAGCTGAGTTTGTTGTGTGCACTGCTGAACATCAGATTTGACCTTGCATTGCTCTCTATCACCACTTCATTATGTGAGAAGTGTCCATGCTTCCACAGAATTCCTAACATCTTCATGTCTTCCACCACTAGGGGGTACAGTTCATATATAGGTGCGTACGGCTTCTGCAGATATGCATAACATATGTACATATATACACATCAGACCCACAAGAGATAGATATTAGCAGGATATCTGGCAGGATACTACACAGCACAGCGCCATACATTGTATAGTGGCTGAGTGTGGCATTGCAGCTTAGTCCCATTCACTTGTATGTGACTGAGGTACACACAGACCAGGTGATGACTGAATATGACATCCCAGGCCTGTGAAGTGATCCCAGCCCTATACCATCAGATGTAACTAATCCATAGGATATTGCGTAGATAAGGGAACAGCACCTGTCTCCAAAATAGGAGTCCACTGACACCTCCCCCCTTCCCACTTGATCGTGCATCTGCGTCTCTCTCCATTTACTTCTATGGGAGATCCAAAAACATACAAACTTACATACAAGTTCATGTGTGGCCACCGCTTCAAAAATGGTGGTCGTGGGCCAGGGATTCGGAGACCCCTGTGGGGAAGAAAGGTCCTAGAGATGGAATCCACATCTGTCAGACATGTATGGCATGCTGTAAATATCCATGATGGGAATACGGCTCTAGTCACTGTATACTGCAGGCAGGTATATTATGTATCATCACACTGAATGGGAACACTGATAGAACATTGGGATACAGTTTGATACATTGTGTCAATTTCCTATCTTGTCTATGATTGTAAATATTTCAGAGCAGCATGGCTTCCGTGGCAAGGTTCATGCGAACAATCCGGGTCTCGGAGTTTGGTAAATCTGATGTTCTGAAGCTCCTTACGGATGCGCCAGTGCCGTCACCGGGGGAGAAACAGGTAGACGTCTCGTCTTAAGAGAAGCTGCAGTTTAGAGCATAGTAGGGAACAACGTACTGATGACTGCTGTTAAAGGGATTTTAAGTGAACAGGGCTAGGTGCAGTACCAGGAGCAGCCTTAGTAACAAAAGTGGCGCTGTTTCTGGAAAAATGTAGACAACCCCTTTAACTGCAGTATCCCTAAGTCACACTTACAGAAGCGTTTACCATAGGTTTTTTTGGCACATTTAGAAATGAGACCCCTAGCTGGCAGCTGTACTGTACCCCAGGTGGCATCCCCCGCCCTCTAATGAAGACCCTTCCCAAAAAGAGCACGGTCTACAGATCATTGCCTGAACAAGTTGCACATACAGCATTCACTTCAGTCATTCTGTGTCTGTTTTCCTTTGTATTTTTTGGTACAAGGTCTTGATCCGGGTGCACGCCTGCGGAATTAACCCTGTGGACACTTACATCCGAGCTGGCGCCTATGCCCGGAAACCAAGCTTACCCTACACGCCCGGCAGTGATGTATCAGGAGTGGTGGAGGAAGTTGGTCAAAACGTCACTGCATTCAAGGTAACTGATATCAGCCATTAAAGGGATTGTTAGATCGAACCCTTGTCAATAAGCTGATCACAAAGTGGCACCAGGTAGTAACTCTGATCTATGGGAAACCTGGCAGTAAGTGTCCAGCTTACCAGCAGTGCCACCACTGGAGAAATAAAGCATTACACGGTGTCCATTCATATCAGTGGTTAGTTTGTGTAATGCAGGACAGGACAGTCGCTCCTTGTAACCTCTCTCAAATCTGACCTAGAGATCAGGACCCCACCCCCCTATTAACTCCTTCTTAAAGGGATATAAATATCAGATCTAAAGCAGATCTATTAAATAACCTTATCTATTCTATACAGTTATATGGCCACTTGTTGGCGCTATTCCATATAGTTAGTTTATCATTGATCTGTAGGTGAGATTAGTCTTTGCATCGATCATTAACTCTAAGAACTGAGTGAAGGGTAATGGTTATTGTTATGTGTAAACAGGGTGTCGGGGCGATTTGGGACACTGAGCTACCTACAGGTCCTAGTTGATGGTTTAGTGTCCCAAACTGACCTGTCAGGTTCTCTTTAATATTAATGATCCATCCTTAGTATCGATAAATGGGGTTCAATCTCTGAAGCATCTCCTGTGATCACCATATTTTTCAGAATGTTAACCCAGGCGCAGCGCCATACATTTGGTTGTGGTTGTCGCTGGTATTGCAGGTCACTTCTATTCATTTGATTGGAACTCCGCTTCAGTAGCAGGCAGTCACCTGTATGGACAAGCCTGAGTAAACCCTATTCTAATACGAGATCTATCCTGGTAGGTTTGTATTTGTAGCTGTCCTAGTCTAATCTTTGTAGTCATTTCTTTTCTTTCATATCTTGCACAGAAAGGCGATCGCGTCTTCACCACATCTACAATCACAGGGGGATATGCAGAGTATACGGTCGCCTCCGAAGAGACGGTTTATCAACTCCCCAAACAGCTGAGCTTTAAGCAAGGAGCGGCCATATCCGTTCCCTATTTCACCGCCTTCAGGGCTCTGTTTCAAAAGTAAGCGCCATAAGGGTGTATAGGGTGGGCACCTATAGGATAATAATAATAATCTTTATTTATATAGCGCCAACATATTCCGCAGCGCTGTACAAATTGTAGGATTCAAAGTACAGACAAAAAGATACATTACAAAGAAAGTCATTTCACACAATGGGGCTGAGGGCCCTGGCCACAAGAGCTTACAGTCTATAAGGAAAGGGGTGACACAAGAGGTAGCAGGGGCGGCATTGCTTATGCAGAGGTCAGGCAATTTTGTAATAGAGGTGACTGTCATGACACAAACATAAAGCAGTATGAGCCATCACCAGTCGTGTCCTTTGGTGTGCAGATTGTCCCTGGACATATAAAGTTACAGTCCAATACGGCATCATATCCTATGGGGTAATGCAAGAGCGTGAACAGAGGAGGGTTCATTTTAGGGATCCTAACCATGTTAGGGTTTACATTAGGAATTGGGATAGGCCTTTCTGAAAAGATTGTGCTTGAAGCTGTAGAAATTGGGAGTTAATCTGATTGTCCAGGGTAGAGCATTCCAGAGAAGTGGTGCAGTTCGGGAGAAGTCTTGTATACGAGCGGGGGAGGTTCTGATAATAGAGGATGTAAGTGTTAGGTCATTGAGTGAACGGAGAGCACGGGTTGGGCGGTAGACAGAGAAGAGGGAGGAAATGTAGGGAGGTGCAGCATTATGGAGAGCCTTGTGGAGGAGGGGGATAAGTTTTATATTGTATTTTGTAATGAATAGGCAGCCATATATATATAGTATATAGCAATAGTGAAATTCCTGCAACTTTCTGATCCATACGTTACTACATACTACAATCTTTCCTCTTTTTGTTACTTAGAGCACACGGTAAAGCCGGGGAGGTGGTCCTCATACACGGTGCCAGTGGGGGGGTGAGTATGATAAAGTACAATACAGAAGTACTGAAGTGAGTTGTATTAGTAATCACATAGGCAAGTACCATAATGGTAATAAAAGAAAGCTAAACAGAGCCCATAGTAAAAGGGAATTCCAAAATATAATCTTGTACAATTTCCCAATATACTTTCTGTATCAATTCCTCTCAATTTTCTAGATCTCTGCTTGTTGTCATTCATTCTGCTTACATGCAGTGGATAGAAATCAGTCGGTGGCCATGTGATGTACGGTCGGTGGCCACGTGATGTACAGTCTGTAGTCACGTGATGTACTGTCCATTGGTCACGTGATGTACTGTCCATGGTCACGTGATGTACTATCCATTGGTCAAGTGATGTACAGTCCATTGGTCACGTGATGTACAGTCCATTGGTCACGTGATGTACAGTCCATTGGTCACGTGATGTACAGTCCATGGTCACGTGATGTACAGTCCATTGGCCACGTGATGTACAGTCCATTGGCCACGTGATGTACAGTCCATTGGTCACGTGATGTACAGTCCATTGGTCACGTGATGTACAGTCCATTGGTCACGTGATGTACAGTCCATGGTCATGTGATCAGGTGCACGGCTTGTTACCAGGCAGATGTTTGTGACTGTAACAAGCCGTGCACCTATGTGTCCATCACATGTCCTTTGCAGTATATAGACAGCGGGCATCCATTGGCATGGTCATGGCCACTTTACCTTTCATTACCTCTCCCTGTAGGTGGGCATAGCGGCGTGTCAGATCGCCAGGGCCTATGGATTCAAGGTGTTTGGCACTGCAGGCAGCCCTGAAGGGTTAAATCTGGTTTTACAAAATGGCGCCCACCAAGCGTTCAACCACAGAGAGAAGGATTATATCGAGAAGATCCAGGTAAGTGTCCATATTGTCTCCATCCCAAACTCTTACATTTGACAATGTTGCATAGACCACGTGTCCAGTGTACATTGTAAGCGTGTCATAGTCATGTGTATACGGTGCATCATCCCCTGTATACTGTAGTGATAACATTATATGTGCAAACAGGATATTATCATTTATTATGGGGAGATTTTTTTGTTTTCTTATATTTAGGAGGCTGCTGGAGCTGAAGGGGTTAATGTCATCCTGGAGATGTTGTCCAATGTTAACCTCAGCAATGACCTGAAGCTCCTATCATATGGTGGCCGAGTGGTTGTAAGTAGCCTTACGTGGTGCCCTGCTCCTATATGGCGTGTCTACCCCTTCCTATCACATCTGCCCTCCGCTCATAGTTACCCAGCTCATCATATTCCCCGGGGGTCTCCTAATAATCTGCTCTGCTCTTCTATTCCAGATTGTCGGCTGCCGAGGCTCTATTGAAATTAACCCCAGAGACACAATGGCCAAGGAGTCCAGTATCATCGGAGTCTCATTGTTTAGCTCCACTAAGGTAATGGCAGGAAGCAATCCGTATCAGAATGGTATACGTTATATGTGTGTGTATATATATATATATATATATATATATATATATATATATATATATATATATCGACCATTTATTAGATAAATTGAGAAGAAAACCAGGTTTATAGTTGTATTTCCCTGTAAGTAAATGAGGTTCAGATAGTACTGCCTCCTTGTCTCTCCTTGTAAGTGATGTAGGTACAGATAGTACTGCCTCCTTGTAAATGATTTAGTTACAGAGGGTTATGCTTACCAGTCCATTCCTGTAAATTATGTAGGTACAGATAGTACTGCCTTGCTGTCTCTTTTTAATTAATGAAGGTACAGATAGTGCTGTACCTGTGTTTCTCCCTGTAAATGATGTAGGCACACATGGCTTCCTCCATGTCATGAAATAGCTTCAGACAGTACTGCCTCCATACGATTTCCTGTAAGTGATTTAGGTACAGATAGTACTGCCTACCTTTGTCTCTGGGAAAATTATGGAGGTGAAAATAATACTGCCTTCCTGTCTAACCTTTTAAATAATGTTAGTACAGATAGTACTGCCCATGTGTCTCTTCCTGTAAATGATGTAGGTACAGATAGTACTGCCTCCCTGTAAGTGATCTAAGTACAGATAGTACTGTCTCCCTGTAAGTGATCTAAGTACAGATAGTACTGTCTCCCTGTAAATGATATAGGCACAGATAGTACTGCCTCCCTGTAAGTGATCTAAGTACAGATAGTACTGTCTCCCTGTAAGTGATCTAAGTACAGATAGTACTGTCTCCCTGTAAATGATATAGGCACAGATAGTACTGCCTCCCTGTAAGTGATCTAAGTACAGATAGTACTGTCTCCCTGTAAATGATATAGGCACAGATAGTACTGCCTCCCTGTAAGTGATCTAAGTACAGATAGTACTGCCTCCCTGTAAGTGATATAGGCACAGATAGTACTGCCTCCCTGTAAGTGATCTAAGTACAGACAGTACTGTCTCCCTGTAAGTGATCTAAGTACAGATAGTACTGTCTCCCTGTAAGTGATCTAAGTACAGATAGTACTGCCTCCCTGTAAATGATCTAAGTACAGATAGTACTGCCTCCCTGTAAATTATGTAGGTACAGATAGTACTGCCTCCCTATAAATGATATAGGCACAGATAGTACTGTCTCCCTGTAAATGATGATGGTACAGATAGTACTGCCACCCTGTAAATGATGTAGGCACAGATAGTACTACCTCCCTGTAAATTATGTAGGTACAGATAGTACTGCCTTGCTGTCTCTTTTTAATTAATGTAGGTACAGATAGTGCTGTACCTGTGTTTCTCCCTATAAATGATGTAGGCACACATGGCTTCCTCCATGTCATGAAATAGTACACATAGTACTGCCTCCCTGTAAGTGACCTAAGTACAGATAGTACTGCCTCCCTGTAAATGATGTAGGTACAGATAGTACTGTCTTCTTGTCTTTTCCTGTATATTAACCATATGGATGTTTTTGGTTTCAGGATGAGTGGAAGGAGGCCGCAGCTGCTCTATATGGGGGAATGGAGAGCGGATGGCTAAAACCATTGATCGGGCCTGAGTATCCACTGGAGAAAGCCCCTCAGGCCCATGAGGACATCATCCAGACCAGCGGTGCCACCGGCAAGATGATCTTTGTACTGTGATCATAACTCCCAGGTGTGGAGGATCAGCCGGTGCTTTATTCTTCAGCTCTCTCGGTGCTCGATAAGAACCTAAAACCACAAATAAATGTGAATTCCAAAATTCTGCAAACTTTTTCATCTCTTTCTGAAAATAGTTCAAAGGTCAGTATCCCCTCCAACCCGCTGGCGTGCCACGGAAATCAGCAGGGCATAGGGCAAGAGACTGACCATCTGCCCTGGTCAAAACAGAGTCCATGATACTTTTTGACAGCTTTGTGATTTAAACCCCTCTCTCTGCCTTCAGAGCAGAAATCGCACTCTTGCCCCTATAGCATACATCACAGGGCTGGGTGAGGGGCTACCACTATAGCATTGGTATGAGGATAGTGTCACACCAACCCCTCTAATAAAATTCACCATAAGATGTGACCTCTGCTGCCACCTGCAGGTTCGTCTAAGGCACAACACACAGAATGCAAGAAACGACCATCAGGACACTAAAGGGAACAAACAAATTCACCTTACATTAGGACAAGTTATAGCAAAGCATGGGGGTACCCCTATACCTAGGAGCACACGTAAGGGGTGGAATATGAGGGTCACAGGTTCACCATAGACGATGAAGTGCCCGGCAGAAGGGGAAGGGTTGTCACAAGCACTGAGCAAAGGTTGCGTGTACAAAATGCTGCACAAAGGGCGAAGTAAATTATTACTAAATTTGCCTTCTCATTCTCTTTACTAAGTGTTGGAGCGGGTGCTCCTGGAAGGAGGCGGAGGTGTTAGTCAGAGGGGTCATCACTAGGGTTGAGCTTATTCCGATCGGCGATCGAGTAAATTTCACGATCGTGATCGGAGTTCCGATCCCAATCTTTTCCAGCGGGATCGAGGTCAGAGGTTATTTCCCACAATACTTGGCTACTGGCTAATCATTGTGGGAAAAGCTATAGTATCAGATGAGCGAGCACGCATCCATAGGAATGAATGGAAGCAGCTGGCACACAGACCTTGCCGGGGCCCGGACGCTTAACCCCCTGCGTGCCAGCTGCATCCATTCATTCCTATGGATTTACCGCAGCCTGCTACTCTTCTGCTTTGTCCCTGTTTCACCGTATACTCAACTCTGCTACATCTGAGATGTAGCAGAGCTGAGTATACAGTAAAGCAGGGACGAAGCAGAAGAGTAAATAGTATCTATCTACTCGCGAACTTCACTCAACTTACCTGCACAGAAGTGCTGTCGCTGCCGGTTCCGTTCTTCTCGCTCCTCTTATGTTAGAGATGCTGGGAGAAGGTGGGGCTTGTGGCTTAGGAGAGTGTGGATGGGTACTGGGAGAGGAGACGTGAATGATGCACTCACGTCTCCCTGCCCACACTCTCCTAAGCCACAACAAGCTCCGCCTACTCCCATCATCTCTAATAGAGATGAGCGAACACTGTTCGGATCAGCCGTTCCGAACAGCACGCTAACATAGAAATGAAAGGAAGCAGCTGGCACATACACTTTATCGGCGGCCGGTCGCTTAACCACCCGCGTGCCGGCTACGTCCATTCATTTCTATGGGAGTGTGCTGTTCGGAACGGCTGTTCTGAACAGTGTTCACTCATCTGTAATCTCTACCACTAGGCTAGGGAGCTGGGGGAGCGCACAATGCTCTAAAGGCATGTCAATGAGAGAGGACCAGGAAGAACGGGGAGTGGCAGCGACACCAGCGGCAGTGGACACCAGGGAGGCTAAGTAGCCGGGGGATTTTTTTAAATCACTACACAGCGTGGAGTCCAAAAATTGAAACAATGTTTGGACTACATGCTGTGTAGTGAATAGGATCGTTTTTAAAATCCGATCTTTGATTATTGAAAAAATTCCCATTGACTTGCATCGGGATCGGGTTCGAATGGAAAATGATCGCAAATCGGAGTTTAAAAACGATCCTGAAATTTCAAGATCGGCTCAACCCAAGTCATCACTGGTGCCCCCATATCTAATTCATTGGTGCACCACAGATCCTGGATGTCGAGTGTAAGAAGCAACTATTACATTCTGTGTGTTTGGCTCCTCTGGGAGTGCTTGTGAAGAGTAGAATTGGGCAAAGATCACAACTAAAGTGTTGTGCAAAAGTTTTAGGCAGATGTGAAAATTATACTGCACGCTAAGAATTGTTTCAAAAATAGAAATTTTTCAGAAATCCACTTGCACACCTTTCTCCCCAGCTCCTACGGACTGGGATAGGACCTGTCACATATATTGCAGCTTGGACTGTCGGCCCATACACGGGACCCTTGCTATATGGTCAAAACCCGTTTAGCACACTGACCATTTATACGGTGGTGTGCAAGATACATAACACAACAGTATATTACACAATCTTATCTTTGTCCATAAATTCATGGGCAGTCTGCAAAAAACTGGTGTCCCCCCTTGCAAATAGAGTCCTGCAGAAATAAACACCACCAATGAATGAAATATACATTTACACTGTACATCTGCAAAACTGACACGTGTGGTTCAGATAAGGCCGAGGAGCGAGAGGATTACAATCGCCCAATCCTTCTCTATAGAATGTGAATTCTGGGCAGGTGCTGGGAGATTCGATATATCAGGGGAGGAGGAGGAATGGACACAAATACAGGGACTTGGACTGTGCGCGAGCGACTTCTGGACGGGCTATCTGATGGTAATACTTCTTTCCAGGCTGGCTGCACCCTCTTGCTGGTTATACCCACTGAATAGCTGCTGGCACTTTTTATTTTTGCAGGGACGGAGCTGTCCTCTTGCAGGATGTGTTCACATGCTCAGGTTATGGATGCAGTATTTGAAGCTATAACCAACTGTGTATCATGAGAACCTATAAAGGACATGTTACTTCTCCTCCTTGCCTCAATTCACCCCTGAATTTTAATTGTAAAAACTGTATGCCAAAACCTGAGGGTGTGAACACGCCCTTCTTCTGCACAGAGGCCTCCGGCATTCTCTCCATGGAAGTTAAGTTAACTCTTTCTGTCTTATCTTCCTACTTGATCTGCTTGTAATGACGGTAAGTAGAGATGGGCAGACCCCTGAAGATTTGATTCCATCCGTCTTGGGTTTGGATGAGACAATCCTTTGGTTCCTTTCTTGTTCGGCTAGAACCGGATGTATTTATTTATTATGCTTACTTGTATAGCGCCATCATATTCCGCAGCGCTTTACAGACATTGACAGTCGCTGTCCCATATAGAGCTCACAATCAGTATGTCTTTGGTGTGTGGGAGGAAACCGGAGTACCCGGAGGAAACCCACGCAAACACTGCAGATGTTGTCTTTGGCAGGATTCGAGCCCATGACTCCAGCGCTGCAAGACTACAGTGCTAACCACTGATGTGAAATGATTGCACTTCAGAGCCCAGAGTATAATAGGAGGAGGCCCAAGGAGGTGCAGAATATAAATACCAGTTATGTTGACCTTCCCTCGCCTCTTCTGGGCATGCTCACGGTGTCCTGCACGCTCTCTCGGGCCTCTTCTGGCTTCTTGTGTGACATCACATGCCCAGGTCATGTGGGGCACACCAAGTGTCAGGATGAACTCCAAACTTTAGAAAATACAGGTTGAATTCATTTTATTCCAATCCAATTTGCTCATCTCTAACAGCGAGTAGTCTGTAGGGATTGTAGGGTTATAGGTTGGACTTGATGGACTAATGTCTTTATCCAACCTCATCTACTATGTAACTATGTAGTGTAGCATCTGGTCAGATTTCTTACTTGCTTTCTTATGCACTCGTAGCAGGATAGGTCATCGTAAATTATCTATAATTCGGAATCCGATCGCGAAAATGATTGCATTAAATAGTTAACTGCAAACTTAAACTTTAGTAACCAGTCCTTGGCGGCTGCTGACACGCGGCTAATAAAAAAAGAGGCGTAGATGCTAATGATGAGGATATAGTTTTGCACACGTAATATTGTATATAATATTGGGCACCCGTGTATAAGGATATACAGTACAGTAGCTGAACTAGAGTGGGTGCAAAGAAGAGCGACCAAGGTAATGGAGGGGATGGCCGGATTGGAATACAAAGGGTATCGAACCTGGGGTTGTTCAATTTGCAAAAGCGAGGCTATAGGGCTATGTGCAAATATATGACTGTAGCAAATGTAAGGTAACTGGGAACCTGCCATCAGGTTTGGGGATCCTAAACCAGCCATAGGTCCTTGTGCTGCTTCTGTGGAGGTGTCGCCAAACCTGCGGCAGAAACTAAAAGTTTTACTTTGACGGAACATAATGCTTGTAAGCTGCAATGTGTCCATGTCTTATTGCATATAAGGTCTGCCTTGTATGTTGTGTGCATTTCAGATAAACCAACATGGCTTCCGTGGAAAGGTTCATGCGAGCAATCCGGGTCTCGGAGTTTGGTAAACCTGAGGTTATGAAGCTCCTTACAGATGTGCCAGTGCCGTCACCAAAAGACGACCAGGTATACGTCTTGTCTAAAGTGAAGCTGCAGTTTAAAGCATGAAAGAGAATTGCTCAATGTGTAACTGTCATGTACATTTGTCTTCTGATATACTGATGGTATAAGTAATGTAAGTAATGATAAGAAACTTTGTAATATACAGAAAATGACCCATTCTCCCCCTATCAGACTCCTTTCCTCCTCCCTCCTGTATCCTGCACTCTGCTAAATCCTATATACAGGGGTCTGTGCACTCGTAATATTGCAGGTTATTATATTATAATTATAGGTTATTATAAGGTTCAATAAACGGAGGGTGTTGCAGCAAGAGATGGGTCAGGGCTTTTCTATTAAGCTGGTATCGATGTCTTCATCTCAGGTTTATGAACCGTTGCTTCACCTCTGTATTTCAATATCATGTCCAGCTGGTCCTTGGTAGTAAAAGTCGACTGTTTAATCTCAGCTCCAATCCTGACATGACCCCAGCGCTGCATTTTTGAGTAAAACTTGCTGCACATGTCCATGAGGGATCAGGTTGCAACAGCTGCAAGAAGTCTATGGAAAGCAGGAGCAGCTGCAAAACAGCAACACAGAAATCCTCATACTCCTATGGTGTCACCCTAGGGCCGGATTCACACCTACACCACTAATAACTGGAGGGATGTAAGACTGTATGTTCACACAATTCCTACCACTTCATCCCTCAACACCGTCCTCCCCAAATGATTCCTATAAATAGCCCCTGACAATCTGAATGGGCTGCAAAGACCCTGCCTTGACACTACCCCTTATTTCACCCTGCCTTGATGGCGGCCGTGAGGGTTGTGTCTGTAAATAGGGTTAAACTGCAATACTAGACATAACCCATGAAAAAATATCGCTCCAGTTTTTGTTGCCGGCCATTTCAGACCCGAGAGACTGACTATAGGGTATAATCTTTAGGAACATTTATATATATATATAGTGTCATGACTGCAGACTTTTGTGTGGTTTTCCATTTATATACAGATTTATTGCCCCTTTAAGAACATGGCCCGCTAGCTGCCCTCTGTATTGTACCCCAGGCGGCGACCTGAAGATTCACCCCTGAGAAGACCCTTCTCAAAAAGAGACCATCCCCAACAGAAGCTGCACACAGTACTCCCTTATATATGAGATCAGTGATTGTTTTTTTTTTCCTGTTTATTATTATGTAAAAGGTTTTAATCCGAGTGCACGCATGCGGAATTAACCCATTGGAGACTTACATCAGAGCTGGCGTCATGATGAAGCCAAAGCTGCCCTACACGCCTGGTACCGACGCCTCAGGGGTTGTAGAGGAAGTTGGCAAAGATGTGAAGACCTTTAAGGTAAATGCTGTGCTTTTTTATTGGTCCTTTTTGCTATTTTACATGCTAATATGGCCACTTGGTGGCACTGTTGCTTCCCAGTTAGACTGTCTATATGCTCTATTATGTCCCTGATTAGAGGTTGGCAAACATTGTTCCGAGTAGATGATGGAAATTTTTTCGTCTAACCTGGTGGATTAGTGTTTATGGTGATTCTAGTTTAACAATTGGTATTTTATTTATGTCTTTCATATGTTGGCCAGAAAGGAGATCGCGTGTTCACCAGGGATACAATCACTGGGGCATATGCGGAGTATACGGTCGCCTCTGAGGATACGGTTTACCATCTTCCTGAGCAGCTGAACTTTAAGCAAGGAGCGGCCATATCTATTCCATACTTTACCGCCTACAGGGCTCTGTGTACATTGTAAGCTCTCTCTCTGTATATAAAGATAGTGTGAATGGAGGTAGAAGCAGTGGTACAGACTCAACTAGTCAGAGACAGCGACACAAAACGTGCAGCAAAAAGCGGTTTATTTAAAAAATGCAAAATAAGCAAAATAAATGCATCCTTAGCTTTAGGCAAAATGCAAAACAAATCCTGCTCGTCTGAGCACTAACTAACCAGAAAATAATAACTATACATGTGGCTTACTACCAGCCACACGAATCAACCAAGAACACTGTACCGTAACACAGGGCTCTCAGTGTCAGGACAGACCTAACCACTTCCTCTCCTCCCAGGATCTGCCCTGAAGTGCAGGCTCTGCAGCCTTTTATGGCCCAGTAAGGAGCCCAGGACCCACACCTGGGACTGAGGCCTATTCAAGATCCGCCCTGGACGACACATATGTCAGGAACCTGGGGGAGATATATGAAAAATATGGGAACTTTCCAGGAGTCTGGTAGGTTTCTCTTTTTTTAAGGACCCTCCAGGACACTCTGGGAGGTTCTGGATGACAGGTTGTGGGAGGTCTGTGATGCAGGTTTCTTTAAGCTAGCAAATGGTACCTTTCCTACTTTTCCCTTGCTAAAGTTACATGTGTGCAGGGCCTGAGGTCACATGTCTGTTCCGTGCAGGGCCTGAGGTCACATGTCTGTTCCGTGCAGGTCCTGTAGTCACATGTCCATTCTCTGCAGGTTCTGTGGTCACATTTCTGTTCCGTGCAGGACCTGTGGTCACGTACATTCTCTGCAGATTCTGTGGTCACGTTTCTGTTCCATGCAGGACCTGTAGACACATGTCTGTTCTGTGCAGGACTTGTGGTCACATGTCCATTCTCTGCAGGTCCTGTAGACACATGTCTATTCCGTGCAGGTCCTCCATTCAGTAGGTGTAGTGGCATTATTAAAGGGTAGATGCTACAATGAAGTGGTTAAAGTAGGTTCTTCCTGGCCTGTAGTGGATCTAGTCAATGATGCTGCCATACGGAAACCTATACCCATTAAAAAGTGGTTACTTACTTTTCTCTGCGCATGTCTCGTGCGGAAACCACACAGAGCTCACTACAATCTATGGAGTCCGTGTGGTTTCTTAGCTAACCGCCTTTTAATGCGTATAGGTTTCTATTCGTGGAGTCCCTGATCGGAAACCCGAGCGCAGATGTAAACAGGCCTAAGACTTGTGTTCCGTTATTGCAGTAGTTCATCATAAGAGGTCTGTTCCATTAACACAACAGATCACATATTCTACAGTCAGTCTGCAGAACATTACAACTTTCTACATCTTTCTTTTCTTATATAGCGCACGCGGCAAACCGGGGGATCTGGTCCTTGTACACGGTGCCAGTGGGGGGGTAAGTCATGTGACCTTTTCTATTTAGCCAGCGAATTTAAGACTATGAGTTATCTTTTTTCGTTCAGTGTCGGACTGACCCATCAGAGTACCGGAGGGTCCCCGGTGAATCCAGGCTCTAACACAATGATGGTCCAGCAGAACCCACCCAAATGGGGTATTTCCTAGTGGTGGTTGAAGGGAGGGCCCCAGAATTGTTTTATCTGGTGCAGTAATGGGTTAATGTCTGCCATAATGGTCTATGGTAGGAAAGGATCTAATATTCACTTCTCCGATGATCAGTGTTATATAGAGAGGTTATGATTAGCTTCCCTTTTGACCTAGGATAGTGAAGGATTTATTTCCAACTTCCCTGGTGGGCTAGGATAGTGAAGGATTTATTGCTGGATTCCCCGGTGGTCTAAGGTAGTGAAGAATTTATTTCCAACTTCCCTGGTGGGCTAGGGTAGTGAAGGATTTATTGCCAGATTCCCCCGGTGGTCTAGGGTAGTGAATAATTTATTTCCAACTTTCCTGGTGGGCTAGGGTAGTGAAGGATTTATTGCCAGATTACTCGGTGGTCTAAGGTAGTGAAGAATTTATTTCCAACTTCCCTGGTGGGCTAGGGTAGTGAAGGATTTATTGCCAGATTACCCGGTGGTCTAGGGTAGTGAATAATTTATTTCCAACTTTCCTGGTGGGCTAGGGTAGTGAAGGATTTATTGCCAGATTACTCGGTGGTCTAGGGTAGTGAAGAATTTATTTCCAAGTTACTCGGTGGTCTAGGGTAGTGAAGGATTTATTGCCAGATTCCCCCGGTGGTCTAGGGTAGTGAAGGATTTATTGCCATCTTCCCTGGTGGGCTAGGGTAGTGAAGGATTTATTGCCAGATTCCCCGGTGGTCTAGGGTAGTGAAGGATTTATTGCCATATTCCCCGGTGTTCTAGGGTAGTGAAGGATTTATTGCCATCTTCCCTGATGGGCTAGGGTAGTGAAGGATTTATTGCCAGATTCCCAGGTGGTCTAGGGTAGTGAAGAATTTATTTCCAACTTCCCTGGTGGTCTAGGGTAGTGAAGGATTTATTGCCACATTTCCCGGTAGTCTGGGGTAGTGAAGGATTTATTGCCAGATTCCCCGGTGGTCTAGGGTAATGAAGGATTTATTGCCAGATTCCTCAGTGGGCTAGGGTAGTGAAGGATTTATTGCCAGATTCCCCGGTGGTCTAGGGTAGTGAAGGATTTATTGCCAGATTCCCCGGTGGTCTAGGGTAGTGAAGGATTTATTGCCAGATTCCCCGGTGGTCTAGGGTAGTGAAGGGTTTATTGCCAGATTCCCTGGTGGTCTAGGGTAGTGAAGGATTTATTGTCAGATTCCCTGGTGGTCTGGGGTAGTGAAGGATTTATTGCCAGATTTCCCAGTGGTCTAGGGTAGTGAAGGATTTATTGCCAGATTCCCTGTGGTCTAGGGTAGTGAAGGATTTATTGCCACATTTCCCGGTAGTCTGGGGTAGTGAAGGATTTATTGCCAGATTCCCCGGTGGTCTAGGGTACTGAAGGATTTATTGCCCTCTTCCCTGATGGGCTAGGGTAGTATAGAAGTTGTTGCTATTTTCCCTGATGGCCTAGAATAGTGCAGGAGCTAAAAACAATGCCCAATCTCATCTCATTTTATTTCCATTTAGACTGGGATAGCGTGTTGTCAGGTTGCCAGGGCCTATGGATTCAAGGTATTTGGCACTGCCAGCACTACCGAAGGGTTAAATCTGATTCAGAAAAATGGAGCCCATAAAGCATTCAACCACAAAGAGAAGGATTATATGGAGAAGATCCAGGTAAGCGTCCATATTGTCTGCACCCCAAACTCTTATATTTGACGTAGCAGAAAAGACGGCTCCTTGTCATGTGTGATACTGTATATATTATCCTGTATACTGCAATTGTCACAAAATATAAGGGGGCAGAATATTGTTATTTATTATGGAGAGATGAATGTGGAATTTTCTAAAATTTAGGAGGCTGCAGGAGGTGAAGGGGTTAATATCATCCTGGAGATGCTGGCCAACGTTAACCTCAGCAATGACCTGAAAATTCTATCATACGGTGGCCGAGTCATAGTAAGTATCTGGTGAGTAACATATTGGCCGCTACCTGCTGGAATAAGCCAATAGGCAGCGATGCAGAAAAAAAATGTCACCCCATTGCTTTGTGCTGTCGCCTCAGGTCAGGTGCGGCCATAGTGCAGTCAGGTTGGGTACGGTCATGTCGGGTGCGGCCCTGGTGCGGTCAGGTTGGGCGCGGCCCTGGTGCGGTCAGGTCGGGTGCGGCCCTGGTGCAGTCGGGTCAGGTGCGGCCCTGGTGCAGTCAGGTTGGGTGTGCGGTCAGGTCGGGTGCAGCCCTGATGTGATCAGGTTGGGTGCGGCCCTGGTGCAGTCGGGTCGGGTGCGGCCCTGGTGCAGTCGGGTCGGGTGTGGCCCTGGTGCAGTTGGGTCGGGTGCGGCCCTGGTGCAGTCAGGTTGGGTGCGGTCAGGTTGGGTGCAGCCCTGATGTGGTCAGGTTGGGTGCGGCCCTGGTGCGGTCAGGTCGGGTCAGCGTTTCATGGACATATTATAAATTGCTATACTTTGAACTCAAAGTATTACGTGGTCCCTTCCTTAATTCTCTGACAGAGAAGACTGTTCGGTGATGTCAGATTAAAGGAATATTACCGTACCCCTTTGGCATTGGTGTTTATCAGTATCAGGGCATGTTCGCGTAGCAGAATTTGAAGTATCCTGACTATAATATTTAGTGGCCCCATAGAATATTTCTTAAGAATTTTCTACTAACCGGCTGTGTTCCTTTTTTCTAGGTTATTGGCTCCCGAGGTACAGTAGAAATAAACCCCAAAGATACACTGTACAAAGACTCTAGTATCATTGGAATGGGACTCTATAACGCCACTAAGGTAGAAACAATGAGAAAACATTATCCAAGTGTTCTATGAAATAGAGAATCGCCTTGAAGTGTGCACATACTAGTACACTGAGAGAAAATCCAAGATCCTGGAAAGTCGAATAGTCTTTTCCTGTAAATGATGTAGGTACAGATAGTACTGCCTCCCTGTCTATCCTTGTAAATGATGTAGGTACAGATAGTACTGCCTCCCTGTCTATCCTTGTAAATGATGTAGGTACAGATAGTACTACCTCCCTGTCTATCCTTGTAAATGATGCAGGTACAGATAGTACTGCCTCCCTGTCTATCCTTGTAAAGGGTGTAGGTACAGATAGTACTGCCTCCCTGTCTATCCTTGTAAAGGGTGTAGGTACAGATAGTACTGCCTCCCTGTCTATCCTTGTAAATGATGCAGGTACAGATAGTACTGCCTCCCTGTCTCCACTTGTAAATGTTTTTGGCACAGATATTACTGCCTTCCTTTTTATTATAGTACAACCTTCCTTTCTGTTCATGTAAGTGAAATTGGCAGAGATTATATTGACTTTCCATCTCTCCTCGTAAATGAGGTTTAGACAGTTATCACTGTTGCCCTGTTTCTCTATGTGAAAGATGTCGCCACTGATAGTAGTGCTGCCTCACTGTCTCTCTTTGTAAAAAATGTGGACACAGAAAGTATTGTCTTTTGATCTCTGGAAATGATTTGCACACAAATAGTACTGCCTTCCTTTTCCTTTTTGGTTTCAGGATGACTGGAAGGAGATGGCAGCCGCTCTCTACGGGGGAATGGAGAGCGGATGGCTAAAACCATTGATTGGGCCTGAGTATCCACTGGAGAAAGCCCCTCAGGCCCATGAGGACATCATAGACAAGAGCGGGGCCACCGGCAAGATGGTCTTTGTGCTCTGAAGATCCGGTGTTTTATTTTTCATTTCTTTTTTAGCACTCCATCAAAAGTTGAAATAAAAATTTTAAAATGCTATTCCTTAAATTTTGCAAACTATTTACGGAGGCATCCATAATATGTCCATATTATATGTTCTGATGTCCTGATGGCGGTATAATACAAAATATGCACCGATACATTGTAGCAAACTATCTGGAATGAAGAGAGATTTGTGTTGCTGAGTTATCTCACAGAGGACTTTCAACATTGTATTCAGTTGCTTAGAACTAGGGTGGCAGGGATCATAAGAGGTGAGCAGCACCATTTTAACACATTGGTGGTCATAGTGTATACGTAAATCATACCTCATAAGTGTCCCCCTTCCCACCACATAGACACACATCTCAACTTTTGCAGGATACAAAAAGGAATAAATCTGTCCAGGGACAAATTCTTCCGGTTAAACCATATTCTAGCAATGCCAATGCAACTTTAACCCTGTCCATTTCCACCTAGTATAATGTCCCCTTATTGCTCACTATTCGCAGAGGGTATCGTCAACCACCATATACAAGCTTCACAGAGTGGCTGATGGACTCTAGATATCAGACCGATAAATGTACTAAAACATAACCTTTATTTAACGTGCCATAGAGGCTAAAAATGACCCCCCCCCCACCTACAACAGGCATTTACCCGTATATAGTGCAAAAACACAGACAGGATATGATGGCTCAGTCTGTGGGAAGCAGACTTAGTTATTGCCACCACCTGTTAGGTGCCTCAGGTAAGTAACATGTGCTGTTAATTACACAAATTAGAGAAGCATCACATGATTTTTCAAACAGTGCCAATACTTTTGTACACCCCCTTTTTTATGTTTGCTGTGGAATTATATCCAATCTGGCTTTTTGACAATTCTTTTTGTGGTTTTCTATTGAAGACAAATTAAATGAAGATAATAATACCAAAGAATTTGTGATTGCAATCATTATCTGGAAGAAACGAGAATTATCTGACAGAATGGCAGGGGTGCCAATACTTTTGGCCAACACTGTATGCAGTATGTTATAATGCCACTTAATGCCCCCACACAGTATAATGCTCCTTAGTGGATACCTCAATGTATAATGCCCCCCTATTGGCTCCTACACAATATGCTGACCCCGTAGAGGCCCATACATATTATAATGTGCCCTAGTGGTCCACACACAGTATAATGACCGCTTAGTGGACACCACAAAGTATTATGGCTCCCACATATGCAGTATATTATAATGCCACTTAGCGCCCCCACACAGTATAATGCTCCTTAGTGATCCCCACATATTTTAATTCCCCCGTAGTGGCCCCCACAAAATATAATACCCCTTTAATGGTTAGTATGATTCCCTTTAGTGAACCCTATAAAACAGTATAATGCCTAGAGTCCCCCACACAGTGTAATGCCCCCTTACAATATAACCTAAACAATATAATGGCCCTAAGTAGCCCCATATATTATAATGCACCCTTAGTGAGCCCACATGATATAATGTTACCTTGTACCTTAGTAACTCCACCCTTGGTGGCTCCACACAGTATAATACCACTTAGCGGCCTGCAGGTATTGATGCTCCCTAATGGCCCCCATACAGCATTGGGTCCCTTTTGCACCTCCCCCCCCCCACACACTCTTCCTGAGATGCCATCTCTAGCCGTCTTCTGGCTACAAATGTCATAATAAACTCTGCTACTCACGTACCTACCTACAGTGACTACTACCTACAGCGCAGATACATCATGTTACATGAGTATAGCCTCCCCACCAGCTACCCACCTACATAGGGTATACACACGCATTCACACTGGGGGTTCCGTCCACATAATAAATGTTACATAATAGCAGTGTAATAGTTTACATGGATACATTGTAAGATCATGGCCCTCCCCTGGCATCTCTCTGAAATTTGTGGGTGACCTCACCCTGGCATCAATCTTACAATCTGGGCAGAATTGGCTCTAATTTCTGGCTGGAATAGTTAATAAACGTGTCCCACAGCAGATTAGATGTTATTTTGGAGTAAAATGTGCCAGGAAAAAGGCGCAAACACACTGATAAATGTGGGCCAAAGTATATTTAGAAAGTTGCAGAATTTTTTACACCACAAAGAATCCGAACATTGGGGATTAGGTTACAAAGTGATACATTGTAAATTCCCCTCATTCTGTGATAGATTTTGGCCGACACATTGTGCAGTCAGCAGGTTCATGTGGATTTGGGAGGGTGCAGGGAGCCGTTTATAGGCTGTCTACACTCGGGTGCATAATAGGAGGATCTGGGGGGATTACAGTACATAATGGACGTCAGATGTAATATGTCAGTGCTTTGTGGCGTACTATATATGAGGTCTGCGCTGTAGCTGGGAGAGTTTCAGGTGCACCAGCATGGCTTCTGTGGAAAGGTTCATGCGAGCTATTCGCGTCTCGGAGTTTGGGAGTCCTGAGGTCCTGAAGCTCCTTACTGATGTCCCAGTGCCTTTACCAGCAGAGAACCAGGTACAGATGTTTTGCCTAAAGTGAAGCTGCTGTTTAGACCATAGCAGGGAACTGCTTAAAGTGTAACTAGCTTTTAAATTTTCTTTCCATAAAACGATAGAATAGAAAAGAAGAAACGATGTAATATATCCTATCCACTTGTCAGACTTCACTCCTACTCACTCCTGTACTGATCCCTCACTCTCCCACTCCTCTGCCTACTGTAATGGTCACTCTCCTACTCCTCTGCCTACTGTACTAGTCACTCTCCCACTCCTCTGTCTACTGTACTGGTCACTCTCCTACTCCTCTGCCTACTGTACTGGTCACTCTCCTACTCCTCTGCCTACTGTAATGGTCACTCTCCTACTCCTCTGCCTACTGTACTGATCACTCTCCTACTCCTCTACCTACTGTACTGATCACTCTCCTACTCCTCTGCCTACTGTACTGATCACTCTCCTACTCCTCTACCTGCTGTACTGGTCACTCTCCTACTCCTCTACCTACTGTACTGGTTCACTCTCCTATTCCTCTGTCTACTGTACTGGTCACTCTCCTACTCCTCTACCAACTGTACTGGTCACTCTCCTACTCCTCTACCAACTGTACTGGTCACTCTCCTACTCCTCTACCAACTGTACTGGTCATTCTCCTACTCCTCTACCTACTGTACTGATCACTCTCCTACTCCTCTACCTACTGTACTGATCACTGTCCTACTCCTCTACCTTCTGTACTGGTCACTCTCCTACTCCTCTGCCTACTGTACTGGTCACTCTCCTACTCCTCTACCTACTGTACTGGTTCACTCTCCTACTCCTCTGTCTACTGTACTGTTCACTCTCCTACCTCTGTCTACTGTACTGGTCACTCTCCTACTCCTCTGCCTACTGTACTGGTCACTCTCCTACTCCTCTGTCTACTGTACTGGTCACTCTCCTACTCCTCTACCTACTGTACTGGTCACTCTCCTACTCCTCTACATACTGTACTGGTCACTCTCCTACCTCTACCTACTGTACTGGTCACTCTCCTACTCCTCTACCTACTATACTGGTAACTCTCCTACTCCTCTACCTACTGTACTGGTCACTCTCCTACTCCTCTACCTACTATACTGGTAACTCTCCAACTCCTCTGCCTACTGTACTGGTTACTGTCCTATTCCTCTACCTACTGTACTGGTCACGCTCCTACTCCTCTGCCTACTGTACTCATCACTCTCCTACTCCTCTGTCTACTGTACTGGTTACTTTCCTACTCCTCTACCTACTGTACTGATCACTCTCCTACGTCTCTACCTACTGTACTGATCACTCTCCTACTCCTCTACCTACTGTACTGATCACTCTCCTACTCCTCTACCTACTGTACTGGTCACTCTCCTACTCCTCTACCTACTGTACTGATCACTCTCCTACTCCTCTACCTACTGTACTGATCACTCTCCTACTCCTCTACCTACTGTACTGATCACTCTCCTACTCCTCTACCTACTGTACTGATCACTCTCCTACTCCTCTACCTACTGTACTGGACACTCTCCTACTCCTCTGCCTACTGTACTGATCACTCTCCTGCTCCTCTACCTACTGTACTGATCACTCTCCTACTCCTCTACCTACTGTACTGATCACTCTCCTACTCCTCTACCTACTGTACTGATCACTCTCCTACTCCTATACCTACTGTACTGATCACTCTCCTGCTCCTCTACCTACTGTACTGATCACTCTCCTACTCCTCTACCTACTGTACTGATCACTCTCCTACTCCTCTACCTACTATACTGATCACTCTCCTACTCCTCTACCTACTGTACTGGACACTCTCCTACTCCTCTGCCTACTGTACTGGTCACTCTCCTACCTCTGCATACTGTACTGGTCACTGTCCTATTCCTCTACCTACTATACTGATCACTCTCCTACTCCTCTACCTACTATACTGATCACTCTCCTACTCCTCTACCTACTGTACTGGTCACTCTCCTACTCCTCTACCTACTGTACTGGTCACTCTCCTACTCCTCTGCCTACTGTACTGGTCACTCTCCTACCTCTGCCTACTGTACTGGTCACTCTCCCACTCCTCTGTCTACTGTACTGGTCACTTTCCTACCTCTGCCTACTGTACTGGTCACTGTCCTATTCCTCTACCTACTATACTGATCACTCTCCTACTCCTCTACCTACTATACTGATCACTCTCCTACTCCTCTACCTACTGTACTGGTCACTCTCCTACTCCTCTACCTACTGTACTGGTCACTCTCCTACTCCTCTACCTACTGTACTGATCACTCTCCTACTCCTCTACCTACTGTACTGATCACTCTCCTACTCCTCTACCTACTGTACTGGTCACTCTCCTACTCCTCTACCTATTGTACTGGTCACTCTCCTACTCCTCTACCTACTGTACTGATCACTCTCCTACTCCTCTACCTACTGTACTGATCACTCTCCTACTCCTCTACCTACTGTACTGGTCACTCTCCTACTCCTCTGCCTACTGTACTGATCACTCTCCTACCTCTACCTACTGTACTGGTCACTCTCCTACTCCTCTACCTACTGTACTGGTCACTCTCCTACTCCTCTGCCTACTGTACTGATCACTCTCCTACCTCTACCTACTGTACTGGTCACTCTCCTACTCCTCTACCTACTATACTGATCACTCTCCTACTCCTCTACCTACTGTACTGATCACTCTCCTACCTCTACCTACTGTACTGGTCACTCTCCTACTCCTCTACCTACTGTACTGATCACTCTCCTACTCCTCTACCTACTGTACTGGTCACTCTCCTACCTCTGCCTACTGTATCGTCACATACTCCCCTACTCCTCTAGTATTGCCTCCAGCACTGATAAAACCGAGTACCGGTAGAGGCAGAGAGACACAGACACTCAGAGCTGCTGCTGCTTCTATTGTCTCAGTGCTGGATTCACAGCTACACTGCTGTATAATGTCCTTCATGCTGCTGCTGTTGATGAGAGTGAGTTACAGAGACACATGGGAGCAGGATCTCCTCTTCTGTGCTTGCAATGTATGGGAGACATAATGTTTTATAATTGGAGGTATTCTGTAAAGGCAGTCTCTGAAGTTAGCTCTACTTTTTTTTTCTAGAAACAGCGCCACAGATGGTCATTGACTCTGTCTGGTATTGGATTCCTGGCCTAGTGAAGTAAATGAGGGCCTGGCTTCCATACCAGACACTACCCATCAACTAGAGTGCTGCTAAATCTGACTACTTTCTTTGTATTTTAGGGAACCCCTTTAGCCTCACTACCCCTCTCCCTTCATGTCATACAGTAGTCACTAGAGTCCAGGACGCTGAGATTTATGGAGCTGTTTGCTGGGATCTTGCTGGGATGGTAGCACAGTATATTATACCTTATATGTGAAATCGATATTTGTTTTCTACTTTTTATGGAAAAGGTGTTGATCCGAGTTCACGCCTGCGGAATTAACCCACTGGAGACTTGTATCCGAGCTGGCACCTTCGCATGGAAACCAACCTTACCTTACACGCCTGGATCTGACATCTCAGGGATTGTCGTGGACGTCGGCAGAAACGTGACTACCTTTAAGGTAACTGATGCTTTTCCTAATTGCCATTCTTCATGCTTATTTGGCCACTTGGTGGCGCTGTCACTTGTACTATCTATATGCCCTGTTGGCGTATATGGCGCAGACGATGAACATTTCTGTTACAATAGTTTTTCCCAGAATCCTCGCGGCGTTACATAACCTGGTAAATTCTATTTTAATATCTATTATTATTTTATGTCTTTCCTATCTTGTACAGAAAGGAGATCGCGTCTTTACCACCGCTACAATCACTGGGGGATACGCGGAGTATACGGTCGCCTCTGAGGATACGGTTTACCAACTTCCTGAGCAACTGAACTTTAAGCAAGGAGCGGCCATATCTATTCCATACTTTGCTGCCTACAGGGCTCTGTTTCAAAGGTGGGATCTATAGGTGTATACTGTATCATAGGAGTGTATATAATCTGCAGCAAGTCTGACAATGTCACATACACTCAGTCTGCAGAGCATTACACCTTTGTGTTTTTGTCACGCAGAGCACACGGTAAACCCGGGGAGGTGGTCCTCGTACACGGTGCCAGTGGCGGGGTAAGTGATGTCATCTCTATCTATCCAGTGAATATAAGACATGGAGTTATCCCTCTTTGACATATGGGTGTTATATCTTTCCCCCTCTCTGTTTTCAAAAAGTTTATCCAGGGATTATAGGAGACATAGGGGTGGTCACCCAGCTTTTCTTAAGGCCTGAAGGGTTAAGATAGCTCAATTTTACAACATGAAAATAGGACTATAGGATACACTTAATTTTAGTCAACAGAAAGGGCAAAATGGTTCAAAACAATTTCAATGTTCCCTGGTGCTCTAGGGTACCCCTTGCGTAATGTCTGCTTATATGATGGTCTAAGGTAGGAAAGGAACTAATAACCATCATTCTCTGATCATTGATAGTCTAGGACAGTGATAGGTTATTGTCAGCTTCCCTGGTGGTCTAGGGTAGTAAAGAAATATATGAGAGCTTCCCTGATAGACTGGGGTACTGGAGAGATGAATGAGGTTGTGGACTATAAGACAGTATATAGACAATGGGCACATGTTGGTATGGTCATATCCAGCTTACATCTTATTTCTCCCCCTGCAGGTGGGCATCGCGGCTTGTCAGATCGCTAGGGCCTTTGGATTCAAGGTGTTTGGCACTGCTGGCAGCCCCAAAGGGTTAAATTTGGTTTTACAAAATGGCGCCCACCAAGTGTTCAACCACAGAGAGAAGGATTATATCGAGAAGATCCGGGTAAGTGTCCATACTCCCCTATCTCTTATATAGGGAAACTGGAAAAATCTGATCTAAATGGGGTGGGGGGTCTTCTCGAAGATGTACGGTATTGCCCCCTATAAAGTAGATGTCACAGTCACCCCACATTGTATATGGACATTGGATATTGGGATTTATTATGGAAAGCTGAGTGATGTGCTTTTCAATATTTAGGAGGCTACCGAAGGAGAAGGGGTTCACATCATCTTGGAGATGATGGCCGATGTTAACCTCAGCAACGACCTGAAACTCCTTACAACTGGTGGCCGAGTGATCGTAAGTACCCTTACTGATTATCCTACATGGTGCACTGGATCTATTTGCCTATCTTACCTGTACCTATCATATCTGCCATGACAATGGTGACAAGACAAGTGTCCGAATGTCCAATAGAGAGTAGAGTATGATCTGCTGGAGACATGCGCTGTAGCCAAACCATACAATAAGCCATACATTACAAATGGCACCTGATAAGGTAGATTTTGGCAAACACAGACTGAACATTCAGTCCCCCCCTGACATATCTTGTGAGGTTCTGTCTATTTACAGGTTGTGTTCCTCTATTCCAGATTGTCGGCTACCGAGGCCCCTTTGAAATCAACCCCACAGACACTATGACCAAGGAGCCCAGTATCATCGCAGTGTCCATCTTCAACTCCACCAAGGTAATAGCAGACTATTCTGTGAAATAGGGAATCCCCTGTGCTTAACTTTTGCAATAAATTAATAGCAAATTCAAGATAATGGAAAGTTCCTTGGCTTCTCCCTGTAAATGACATTGGCACAGATAGTTCTGTCTCCCCGTTTCTGCTTTTAAATTGTGTTGGCACAGATAGTACTGTCTCCCTGTTTCTCCTTGTATATGATGTTGACACAGATCGTACTGTCTCCCTGTTTCTCCTTGTATATGATGTTGACACAGATCGTACTGTCTCCCTGTTTCTCCTTGTATATGATGTTGACACAGATCGTACTGTCTCCCTGTTTCTCCTTGTATATGATGTGGACACAGATAGTATTGTATCCTTGTTTTTCCTTGTATATGATGTAGGCACAGTTAGTACTGTATCCTTGTTTTTCCTTGTATATGATGTAGGCACAGTTAGTACTGTATCCTTGTTTTTCCTTGTATATGATGTAGGCGCAGTTAGTACTGTATCCTTGTTTCTCCTTGTATATGATGTAGGCACAGTTAGTACTGTATCCTTGTTTCTCTTTGTATATGATGTAGGCACAGTTAGTACTGTATCCTTGTTTCTCCTTGTATATGATGTAGGCACAGTTAGTACTGTATCCTTGTTTTTCCTTGTATATGATGTAGGCACAGTTAGTACTATATCCTTGTTTCTCCTTGTATATGATGTAGGCACAGTTAGTACTGTATCCTTGTTTCTCCTTGTATATGATGTAGGCACAGTTAGTACTGTATCCTTGTTTCTCCTTGTATATGATGTAGGCACAGTTAGTACTGTATCCTTGTTTCTCCTTGTATATGATGTAGGCACAGTTAGTACTGTATCCTTGTTTCTCCTTGTATATGATGTAGGCACAGTTAATACTGTATCCTTGTTTCTCCTTGTATATGATGTAGGCACAGTTAGTACTGTATCCTTGTTTCTCCTTGTATATGATGTAGGCACAGTTAGTACTATGTCCCTCTTTCCCCTTTTAAATAACGTTGGCACAGATAGTACTGCCTCCCTGTTGTGAAATTTCTATTTGATCATTTTGCTTATATGTTTACGGTCTTATTTGCAGATCTTTATGTTTGAGTATGTTACATATAATAACAAAAATTTATTTTTGGTTTCAGGATGACTGGAAGGAGGCCGCAGCTGCTCTCTTTGGAGGAATGGAGAGCGGATGGCTAAAACCATTGATCGGGCCTGAGTATCCACTGGAGAAAGCCCCTCAGGCCCATGAGGACATCATGCACAAGAGCGGGGCCACCGGCAAGATGGTCCTTGTAGTCTGAGCTGTGAGCTGTATTCTGATAAACCTGATTGCTTATTATTCCTGGGGGGATCAATTCAGCTCTCGTGGATCATCCCATGAGAACGCCTTATAGACAAATGGAAAAGATTGAAAGTGTATCAAAAAGTTTAAGAATCTTCCATTTATGGCAATAAAGCTTCATGTGCATAAAACCCGTATACGTGACTTTTTCACCTACACTTATAGTCGATCGAGCGATAGCATGTACATAACGGGACCGACAAAATGTGAAAAAGATCCCCAAGATATTACTTCCCCCCCTGCCTAAAACTTTTGCACAAACTCATTAAAAATATAAAACATGTCATTCATACGGCTAAGTTGACAGAACAATGTACAAGTCAGGGCAGGGTGCTGGAATATCGCCATCAGTTCCATAGACATTGAATGTATACGTAACCGCCGCTCCATCGCAATGGGGGACCTCGGACCCCGTACTCATGCCCTATAGATCAGACACGTATCCCCTGTCCTGTGCTAACGTGAACTCATCCTAAAATCTCGCAGAATGAATCCACAATGTATAAATCTTGTAAGAAATTTCCAGATGATTAGATGCCGGATTAACAGATATATGATGTCTAACAATCCGTGATTTGCCAGCCCTCCTGCACACATCCAGAAATAGATGGCAAGCTCCCGTGGAGCAGAGGGTGACGTGAGTGAAATCTGAGGCCTACGTCACGGAGACTTGTGAGTGTAAAGTGTGGGCCGGCGAGATCTTGTTGCAGGTTGTAAACACACCATTGTTGTGTGTGACTAAGGGAACAGATCAATGACACTGGCAGCTCAGCCCAGCGCCGGAAACATGGCTGCTCATTGGATGGAGACACAATGACTGGAGGGAGAGGCCGGTTTACACCATGATTGGTCGTGTAATCTCCTGCCCACCTTGTGCAAAAGCATCATTGTGTGTCTCACCCTGGCAACCAGGGTGCCATCCGTACCGAGAGAGTGAAGGAAGACATTGAGGGGGGATCCTGCACCTGACGGGCACCTGCAAACATGAGCCACCCCTATATAGGGTAAGTAAGTTACTGCTGCGGACGATGGGGCTCATCCTCCAGGACAGCCTTACTTTATCACTTGCATGTCTGTTAACCATTTATTTCAAGGTCACTTAGCGTGCACGTCCTAGAAGAACTACAATGCCCATCATGTCACATCGATGTGGGAAATAGGAGGGGAAGCCATTATTTAACTATTTAAGGGGCTTTGCAGAACGGTATAGAAAAGTAGAGAGTGAAAGTCTGTGCTGGACAATAGACCTCAGGGACGGCGGGTAAAGTGACAGCGCTGGGTGCTTATACAGGACATAGGGGCCCATAATGTCCCTCTAAATGATGGCTAGTCGGCAGCTTTGGTCACTATTCACATGGGGTCTTGCAAACTTGTTGTCGCCGCAGTCTTTGGATAGGATGCTAACTTTTTGGAGTTGTTCGTTGTAAGGGGTGCACCTTCCCCCTAAAACTGAAAATATGGGAAGAAAATGTGCATATACATATAATATACATATGATATACATAGAATATACATAGAATATATATTGAATAAACAGAATATACATAGAATATATATGCGATATACATAGAATATATGTATAGAATATACTTAGAATATTCATAGAATAAACAGAATATACATAGACTATACACAGAATATTCATAGAATGTACATACAATATACATAGACTATACCTAAACCATGCATAAAATAATCATAGAATATACATATGATATACTTATAATATACATAGGATATACATAGACTATACATAGAATAAACATATAATATACAGACGATATAGATAGAATATATATATAGAATAGTCATAGAATATACATAGGATATACATAGAATATACATAGATTATACATACGATATACACAGAATATACATATGATATACATATGATATACATATAATATGCATAGGATATATATATAGAATATAGAATAGAATATACAGAATAAACATAGAATATACATAGATTATACATAAGATATACACAGAATATACATATGATATACATATAATATGCATAGGATATATATATAGAATATAGAATAGAATATACAGAATAAACATAGAATATACATAAAGTAGGTGATAATAGTGAATAGAATCGGATTAGACTTTACATTCACTTTGTGCCTACAATGCAGAATGTATCAGGAAATTGCTTAAATACCAATTCCCAAATATAATACTGGCAATATGGCGTCTATGAATGGGATCACGTTATCATGTACAGACGCTTAGTAGTGCTGCTTTAACCATATGCGCTAGACCCTATGGCAACGGGGGCCCCTCAGGACAGTGCGAGACTCCTGTATTTTGGGTGCTGTTCCAGTTGCTGGGATTGGTGGGATTTCAACATTCTCAGGACACAGATAGAGTTAGATACAATTATATTATATTATATGGGGCCACTGAGTGTGTGTGTGTGTGTGTGTGTGGGGGGGGGCAGGTTAATGTGTTATGGGCTACTGGGGGGCAGGTTATATTATATGTGGCCACTGGGGGGAACAGGTTAATGTGTGTAGGCTAATGGGGGATATTATATTATATAGGGCCACTAAGTGTATGATGGGCTGCTGGGGGCCATTATATTATATATATTATATAGCAAGCCTAGATTCATTTCCTCAACATTCCGCAAATCCGCAAAAAACTTGTAAGACTTGTAGGATCCCCTACTCCTGTCTCTGCTGCCAATTTGTGGTCCTTGAATACGGCACGGACACACGGCCGCATAAAATGCAGTCACGTGTCTGGGACCATAGAAAGCCATGTGCCTGTACTTTGATCCACCATGGTGGTGTTCATGGGACTTAGACTGTCAAAAATTTGGCAAAGTTAGACAGTGGTCTGCATTTTTTAACAAATCCCATGGTGGCCATGCAATGTGGCCAGGTTGCCAGACCCGGCTTTATGGGAGGGTGCCAAAGTAGCTCCGTACCATCAAAGCAAAATGAGAAGGGGCACCATCTTGTTGCCCCATTACAGCTCTGTACAGAACAGAGTTTTTGGGCAGCCATATATAGTGTACAAGCCCTTACTCAGACCCCTCCAATTCCATACTCCGAATTTGCAAAGATTATTCCAAATTTTCAGTAACAGTCTTAGAAAATTTGGCTTGTTCTGCCCCAAAAAGGGACAGAGCTTTGACGACCCTCACCCAAAAGTGGTTGTTCCCTATTTATTTGGGAATAATCCCTGGCCAGGATTTACAAAATGAAGATACACAATATTGGAAGAGCCGTTGACTTGAATCATCAATGTTGCTTGAGACGTTGGTGGAGGTCGCAGACTTCGGGAGTGTTATATCAAACTTTCCAACATTGGTGATAGTTTTTGGGGATGACCACGACCCATTTTGGTAAGACCACCTCCCTTTTGATGCACCATGGCCCCTTCTTATGACATAACATGCCCAGACCACATACAGAATAACCAAATCTCTGGTGGCTATAAGAATATTCCGCAGGGTCCGAGAGATTTATCAGGTCTTCCAAGAATCCGGGAGGTCGTCCCTTATTTTGGGAAGAGTTGTACGGTTATATTCAGGCTTGTACCGGGGCCTAACTTTACCTAACACTAGTTGAGCACATAGGACGTCCTCGGTGTCTCTTACATTACAGAGGACTGCTCTAGTCTCGGATACGGATTTCAGCTGAACAGATCTACTCGCAGCGGTCACTCGATGTCTCAAGTATCTTGAGAATATTGATTGTCATATAACACCGTCTTGTGGGACGCTAATAAATAAATGAATGGAAATTTATCAGATATAGCACATGTCAGGGTCATACTACAGCCGAGGGGGGCTCACTACTCAGTCCCTGGACCCCTTACTGAGTAAGGGTGATAGACTGTATGGGGGCATTATAGTGAGTGGGGTCTGAGGACTATATAGTATATGGGGCTGGGGGCATTATACTGTGTGGGGTCTGGGGATAATATAGTATATGGGGCTGGGGGCATTATAGTGAGTGGGGTCTGAGGACTATATAGTATATGGGGCTGGGGGCATTATACTGTGTGGGGTCTGGGGATAATATAGTATATGGGGCTGGGGACATTATACTGTGTGGGGTCTGAGGACTATATAGTATATGGGGCTGGGGGCATTATACTGTGTGGGGTCTGGGGATAATATAGTATATGGAGCTGGGGGCACTATACTGTGTGGGGTCTGAGGACTATATAGTATATGGGGCTGGGGGCATTATACTGTGTGGGGTCTGGGTACAATATAGTATATGGAGCTGGGGGCATTATACTGTGTGGGGTCTTGGGACAATATAGTATATGGGGCTGGGGGCATTATACTGTGTGGGGTCTGAGGACTATATAGTATATGGGGCTGGGGGCATTATACTGTGTGGGGTCTGGGGATAATATAGTATATGGAGCTGGGGGCATTATACTGTGTGGGGTCTTGGGACAATATAGTATATGGGGCTGGGGGCATTATACTGTGTGGGGTCTGGGGACAATATAGTATATGGGTCTGGGGCATTATACTGTGTGGGGTCTGGGGACAATATAGTATATGAGGCTGGGGGCATTATACTGTGTGGGGTCTGGGGACAATATAGTATATGGGTCTGGGGGCATTATACTGTGTGGGGTCTGGGGACAATATAGTATATGAGGCTGGGGGCATTATACTGTGTGAGGTCTGTGGACAATATAGTATATGGGGCTGGGGGCTTTATACTGTGTGGGGTCTGGGTACAATATAGTATATGGAGCTGGGGGCATTATACTGTGTGGGGTCTGGGGACAATATAGTATATGGGGCTGGGGGCATTATACTGTGTGGGGGCTGTTCTGAAGCATTACAATGTGTAGGAGTTACAAGGAGGGTGTTGTAGTGTGCACGGGGCTCTATAGGGGACATACGTTATACTGTGCTGCAGAACATGGGGCACTTCCTCTTCATTGTGTGAATTACCCCATTTGATAGTTTCGGTTTTCCGGTGCGTTCTACACCCGCTAATGCCCTGATACAACCACGATAATACCCTGAGCCCGCGGGCGACTTACTGACACTAATCCATCTCTCCAGATAAACTGTTGTCAAGTGGCCATCATGTCTCAGGATTACGAGGGCAGGTCGGTGTCCCTGGAGATCGTTGTTATAGTCGGCTTTATAGTAGGATCATCAATATGAAGTGGACACGTAGAAACACGTACCTGCCCTCACCCCTATAATGAAGGTTCATTCTGTCTTTGTACAGAGAGTCTTCATTATAGTGAACTGACCTTCAGTGTGCAAATACAGTGTGCTAGTATGTGAGTATCCAAATATCCATAAGTATAAGCGCCATATAGTACAGGGTATATAGACAACAAGTTCATGTTAATGTCTCTCGAACGCTTGTGGTTTATTGCACCAGACCTGTGCAAGGGAAGTCTCCCTCACATGGTACTTGTCACACTGTTACTATGACCGTCTCCTTCTCACGTCCGCCATCATCCACCTGCTGGGCACCGAGCTGTTGTTGCACACGTCTCCACCTTAGGCCTCCCTTCTAGGGCTCTCCTGATGCTCACTTGTGATTTATTGCACCAGACCTGTGCAAGGGAAGTCTCCCTCACATGGTACTTGTCACACTGTTACTGTGACCGTCTCCTTCTCACGTCCGCCATCATCCACCTGCTGGGCACCACACTGTTGTTACACACGTCTCCACACTTAGGCCACACTTCTAGGGCTCTCCTTATGCTCGCTTGTGGCTTATAGACACCAGACCTGTAGAAAGGAAGTCTCCCTCTCCGTCACATGGTACTTGTCACACTGCTACTATGACCGTCACCTTCTCATGGCCGCCATCATCCACCTACTGGGCACCACACTGTTGTTACACACGTCTCCACACTTAGGCCTCCCTTCTAGGGCTCTCCTGATGCTCGCTTGTGGCTTATAGACACCAGACCTGTGCAGAGGAAGCCTCCGCTCCCTCACATGGTACTTGTCACACTGATACTGTGACTGTCTCCTTCTCATGGCCGCCATCATCCACCTACTGGGCACCACACTGTTGTTGCACACGTATCCACACTTAGGCCTCCCTTCTAGGGCTCTCCTGATGCTCGCTTGTGGCTTATAGACACCAGACCTGTGCAGAGGAAGCCTCCGCTCCCTCACATGGTACTTGTCACACTGCTACTATGACCGTCACCTTCTCATGGCCGCCATCATCCACCTACTGGGCACCACGCTGTTGTTGCACACATCTCCACACTTAGGCCACACTTCTAGGGCTCTCCTGATGCTCGCTTGTGGCTTATAGACACCAGACCTGTGCAGAGGAAGTCTCCCTCTCTGTCACATGGTACTTGTCACACTGCTACTATGACCGTCTCCTTCTCACGTCCGCTATCATCCACTTGCTGGGCACCACACTGTTGTTGCACACGTCTCCACACTTAGGAACCCCTTCTAGGGCTCTCCTGATGCTCACTTGTGGCTTATAGACACCAGACCTGTGCAGAGGAAGCCTCCCTCTCCCTCTCTATCACATGGTACTTCTCACACTGTTATTATGACCGTCACCTTCTCATGGCCGCCATCATCCACCTGCTGGGCACCGAGCTGTTTCCATCTTTGTCTGTGCAGAGGGTTTGGAGCTTTGTCTCATAAAACGTCGCCCTGACAGATTGATAGGAATAAGTCAGCGCAGAATATTGATTGAACATGGAGGCTGCAGATAGCTGCTATGGAGATTGTCTTCTTCCTGCTTGGTTATTGCTCATGGTCATAGAGGTGCGGTATGTTTTAGTTACACGTGTCAGGCGACGTTTCTTGTCCTCTCTTTGTTTCGCAGCACTGATATTCCAAGGATCCATTACCTGCGTAACCGTGACCAATGCACAGACCGTAAAGGTGGCCATACATATTACATAGGTCTCCTTCAAGATTTATGGTCCGTGCAATGTGCGTGTGTGATTCTACTGTTACCTTAGGTGATAAGCGGCATCATGGCTGCTCCAACGCCGCTTATCTCCTTAGCTTTATTGTCTTGGCCAGAGATTAAGTGGCGATGTTTACGAGGATCGGTTACAAAGTTGTACACAAGGAAGATCTCAGAATAGAACTGAAAATAAATATGGAATAAAAAACAGATTAGAAAAAAGTGATAAATTTCACTGGTTTCAGTAAATAAATCATCAAAATGGTAATATCTCTTCTATGAACTCCCTAATTCCCTAATAGGGGTTTTCTAAACCAAATAACATCTTTAATGTGGTTGTATTGGATGTCCAAAAACAGCGCCACGTCTGTTCTGTGGCTGTTCCTGGTACTGCAGCTTAGGAATGGACCTGATCTGAAGTCCACCTGGGACCGGTGGATGGTTATGGTGCGCGACAGCTCAAGAAACCACATCTTGGGGGTATTAGTCGAGATTTCGTCCAGATCTTGCAGCTTCCTGATCTCTTCTTTTCTAGATTGTCTATATCCATCCCAGTCCTGGTGTTTTTCCATATTTCTGAGCACAGCCTCGATCTCTCTGCTTGTTCTGAGTCATCAGTTTTCCGCTGCCTGCACAGCGATGTCCTTACATTGGCGCTAGTGACTGCCGTATAATGAGAAGTGCCAGGGGCAGCTCCGGGCATTGGCATGTAGACAGGTTACATAAGGCAGAACTCCGCAGAACACAGTCAGTGGGAGGGGGTCACGACCTCAGATTATTGCTGCTACTTTGTTTTATTGTTAGATTTTCTTCTTATCGTCATACTTTTAGTTTACTTTCCAGCTGTCCATGAAGATGCCCATGTGTGGACATGGCGGCGTACGGGTAGGCTACCTGCCTATACCATGGGGCGGTGCTTAAAAGGAACGTAGCACCAATTTTTTTTATTAATTTATTAAAACCAGATAGTGAAGTCTATCACATTTTCTAACCTGTTTTTGTTTTCTGATTGTAGATTTTTTATTCTATTTTCTGTCCATGATTATGGGGGTGGCCATCTTGCCTGAGCTCCTCCTCTGCTTTGTTAACAGCATTTAGTGATCTGCTTTCCAGCACGGTCATAGGCAGCAATAGTCTGGAGCCGACTCATTGAGATCTATGGGACAGTTTTCTAGACAAGCGGTGACATCATCTACTGTCAGTAGTGATGTAATGATGGGTCAGTGGTATTATCTATAGAGGTGTTATCTTCTATTGTAACATGTAATGTAAATGAGCTGCAAAAGTGGCAAAAGTAGGTCAGTTATGGGGATAATGCAGGGTATAGTACTATTTTTTTCTTCAAAACACACATGCAACATGGCAAAAAATTCTCAAAAATTCTTCTAAATATGGAGTCAGGTCCTCAGGACTACACCAGGCCGTAAAGCTGAAAGGTCCTCCCTACTAAATAATAGCAGGGGTCAATATAAGACTATGATTTTACCAATCAGGTCCTTTGTGTCCATGATTTACTGAGGGTCCTTGTCCTGGTAGTAGCAGCTTCCTGGTGGGCTTGTGCTTATAAGATAAGATAAGATAATCCTTTAATAGTTCCACAGTGGGGAAATTTCAGCATGTTACAGCAGCATAGTAATACAGATACAGGATAATACACAGCAGCCAGCCTGAGCAGACCAAGTTACTGTATAAAGCATGAAGAGACAGAACAGCAAACTAAACTACTGCTGAGTCCAGGGTGGCTTTAAAGAGGAACTGGCACCAAGTCTGTAATTCCCAGTGACATCCCTCATCTGATCGACGCTGTCACCCTGAGCATTTTGATGTTTTGTTTATCCAAATCCGTTCAGCCATTCCAAAGATATAAGCCCTTTTAACATTGTGGTTCCTCTGGGGACGGGATCTCAGTGTGCTGTCATGCATTGTCACCTCCCACTTGGCTAATAGATCCTAAAAGGGCTTATATCTTTGGAATAGCTGAACGGATTTGGATAAAGAAAGCACCAAAATGCTCAGGGTGAAAGCACTGATCAGAGGATCAGGTCCTTAGACTTGTCCAACCTGATGATACATCCTTTGTAAGACTGTGTCCGGTGCCCTATAATCTGTAGTCAGCGGCCATAGCCCTATTCTAATGTATAGTGAGATGACAAGGAAGAGAATAGAGAGAAAGCATACGCATCACCCATAGACAGCGATTTCCATCTAATATGTAGGGCCACAGCTGCTCATCTGCTCCTTGTTCCTATAATAGTACATAAGGGTTCCTCTCTATACCGAATGTAATATGGCAGGAACACAACTACCTGGAAAGCCGCGCTCAGCTGACAAGGAACAATCGCCCAGGGACACTTGATCAACCCATTAAGCAGAAAGGCGATGCCGGTGTCGTCAGGGTTTTAATTATACCTTCTTTTCACGAACGTCTCTTGAGCGCCTTCCAATAGGGTCATTAAACTCCGAGCAGAGGAAGCTGCGGACAATATAAATATTCAATGGACACGGCAATTTTATCCAACAATGAACAGAAAGCCTATAATTATAGGTAGGCGACGGCTTTGATCTATTTTTTCGGGTTCCTATTTTCATAAACATTTACAATCTGGCACTGGCGGGAGGTAGAAATGCGACTAGGCCATAATATAGTGCGCGATGGTGACCCGCCAACTGTTACCAACATCGGATATATCATCGGAAAATATAAAATCCTGCTTTTTTATAATATATTTCATGATAATAATAATAATAATAATAATACATATTTATTTATATAGCGCCAACATATTCCGCCATTACAAATATTTTCCTCATCATCGACTCCGAATTCTCCATTTTTCTACATCCTGACAGTCAGGGTCACATAGGAGCAGTAAAGCTCCTCCAATTCAGTGATTGAATTTCTATGACAGTAACTATGTAACAAATTATACAATATTAAAATTTGTATGATATAATTACAGATAATTCTGAATTTTATTTTTAACTTCGATTCAGACTCCATCATAAAACTTGGCCCCCACTCCACCACTACGACTATACAGACCTAATATTTTATTTTCATTACCTTTTCATATTACAGTCTGTGTCGATGAATCTGTTTCCTTACATTGTTGATACTATGGTGTCTCTCTATGAACTGGCTGTAGGTCCATGCCTATATGATCATCCATGTGGAGGTGGCACCATAAAAAGTTTAGATTCTGACTACCATGCAACAGGTTATCCTTTCCACATGGTAATTTTAGGCAATGTTCACTTGTATTTTTCTTTATTATATAGTCACTGTACTTTATGTTCTGTAGCCATGTCCTCAGCAGGGGAGAAGAGAGAAGGAAACCAAAGAATGTTGGCAGTAATTATTCCTATTGCTCACTGCTATTACATTTAATTATTCAGCAATTGTATTAGATTAATTGTTTATTCATCCATGAGCCCCAAACATATATATACAAAGAGATTCATACTGTCCCCGATGTACAAGACTATAACTACTATAATACTACCTCCTATGTACAAGAATATGAATACTATAATACTGCTCCTATGTACAAGAATATAACTACTATAATACTACCTCCTATGTACAAGAATATAACTACTATAATACTACCTCCTATGTACAAGAATATAACTACTATAATACTGCTCCTATGTACAAGAATATAACTACTATACTACTACCTCCTATGTACAAGAATATAACTACTATAATACTGCTCCTATGTACAAGAATATAACTACTATAATACTGCTCCTATGTACAAGAATATATCTACTATAGTACTACTCCTATGTACAAGAATATAACTACTATAATACTACCTCCTATGTACAAGAATATAACTACTATAATACTGCTCCTATGTACAAGAATATAACTACTATAATACTGCTCCTATGTACAAGAATATAACTACTATAATACTACCTCCTATGTACAAGAATATAACTACTATAATACTACCTCCTATGTACAAGAATATAACTACTATAATACTACTCCTATGTACAAGAATATAACTACTATAATACTGCTCCTATGTACAAGAATATAACTACTATAATACTGCTCCTATGTACAAGAATATAACTACTATAATACTACCTCCTATGTACAAGAATATAACTACTATAATACTACCTCCTATGTACAAGAATATACCTACTATAATACTACCTCCTATGTACAAGAATATAACTACTATAATACTGCTCCTATGTACAAGAATATAACTACTATAATACTACTCCTATGTACAAGAATATAACTACTATAATACTTCCCCCTATGTACAAGAATATAACTACCATAATACTACCTCCTATGTACAAGAATATAACTACTATAATACTACTCCTATGTACAAGAATATAACTACTATAATACTACTCCTATGTACAAGAATATAACTACTATAATACTGCTCCTATGTACAAGAATATAACTACTATAATACTGCTCCTATGTACAAGAATATAACTACTATAATACTACTCCTATGTACAAGAATATAACTACTATAATACTGCCTCCTATGTACAAGAATATAACTACTATAATACTGCTCCTATGTACAAGAATATAACTACTATAATACTGCTCCTATGTACAAGAATATAACTACTATAATACTACTCCTATGTACAAGAATATACCTACTATAATACTACCTCCTATGTACAAGAATATAACTACTATAATACTGCCTCCTATGTACAAGAATATAACTACTATAATACTGCTCCTATGTACAAGAATATAACTACTATAATACTGCTCCTATGTACAAGAATATAACTACTATAATACTGCTCCTATGTACAAGAATATAACTACTATAATACTGCTCCTATGTACAAGAATATAACTACTATAATACTGCTCCTATGTACAAGAATATAACTACTATAATACTACTCCTATGTACAAGAATATAACTACTATAATACTTCCCCCTATGTACAAGAATATAACTACCATAATACTACCTCCTATGTACAAGAATATAACTACTATAATACTACTCCTATGTACAAGAATATAACTACTATAATACTGCTCCTATGTACAAGAATATAACTACTATAATACTGCTCCTATGTACAAGAATATAACTACTATAATACTGCTCCTATGTACAAGAATATAACTACTATAATACTACTCCTATGTACAAGAATATAACTACTATAATACTGCCTCCTATGTACAAGAATATAACTACTATAATACTGCTCCTATGTACAAGAATATAACTACTATAATACTGCTCCTATGTACAAGAATATAACTACTATAATACTACTCCTATGTACAAGAATATACCTACTATAATACTACCTCCTATGTACAAGAATATAACTACTATAATACTGCCTCCTATGTACAAGAATATAACTACTATAATACTGCTCCTATGTACAAGAATATAACTACTATAATACTGCTCCTATGTACAAGAATATAACTACTATAATACTGCTCCTATGTACAAGAATATAACTACTATAATACTGCTCCTATGTACAAGAATATAACTACTATAATACTACTCCTATGTACAAGAATATAACTACTATAATACTGCCTCCTATGTACAAGAATATAACTACTATAATACTGCTCCTATGTACAAGAATATAACTACTATAATACTGCTCCTATGTACAAGAATATAACTACTATAATACTACTCCTATGTACAAGAATATACCTACTATAATAATACCTCCTATGTACAAGAATATAACTACTATAATACTGCCTCCTATGTACAAGAATATAACTACTATAATACTGCTCCTATGTACAAGAATATAACTACTATAATACTGCTCCTATGTACAAGAATATAACTACTATAATACTGCTCCTATGTACAAGAATATAACTACTATAATACTACTCCTATGTACAAGAATATAACTACTATAATACTACTCCTATGTACAAGAATATAACTACTATAATACTGCTCCTATGTACAAGAATATAACTACTATAATACTGCTCCTATGTACAAGAATATAACTACTATAATACTACTCCTATGTACAAGAATATACCTACTATAATACTACCTCCTATGTACAAGAATATAACTACTATAATACTGCCTCCTATGTACAAGAATATAACTACTATAATACTGCTCCTATGTACAAGAATATAACTACTATAATACTGCTCCTATGTACAAGAATATAACTACTATAATACTGCTCCTATGTACAAGAATATAACTACTATAATACTGCTCCTATGTACAAGAATATAACTACTATAATACTACTCCTATGTACAAGAATATAACTACTATAATACTACCTCCTATGTACAAGAATATAACTACTATAATACTACTCCTATGTACAAGAATATACCTACTATAATACTACCTCCTATGTACAAGAATATAACTACTATAATACTACCTCCTATGTACAAGAATATAACTACTATAATACTGCTCCTATGTACAAGAATATACCTACTATAATACTACCTCCTATGTACAAGAATATAACTACTATAATACTACCTCCTATGTACAAGAATATAACTACTATAATACTGCTCCTATGTACAAGAATATAATTACTATAATACTACTCCTATGTACAAGAATATAACTACTATAATACTACTCCTATGTACAAGAATATAACTACTATAATACTACTCCTATGTACAAGAATATAACTACTATAATACTACTCCTATATACAAGAATATAACTACTATAATACTACTCCTATGTACAAGAATATAACTACTATAATACTACTCCTATATACAAGAATATAACTACTATAATACTACTCCTATATACAAGAATATACCTACTATAATACTACCTCCTATGTACAAGAATATAACTACTATAATACTACCTCCTATGTACAAGAATATAACTACTATAATACTGCTCCTATGTACAAGAATATAATTACTATAATACTACTCCTATGTACAAGAATATAACTACTATAATACTACTCCTATGTACAAGAATATAACTACTATAATACTACTCCTATGTACAAGAATATAACTACTATAATACTATCTCCTATGTACAAGAATATAACTACTATAATACTGCCTCCTATGTACAAGAATATAACTACTATAATACTACTCCTATGTACAAGAATATAACTACTATAATACTACTCCTATGTACAAGAATATACCTACTATAATACTACCTCCTATGTACAAGAATATAACTACTATAATACTGCTCCTATGTACAAGAATATAATTACTATAATACTACTCCTATGTACAAGAATATAACTACTATAATACTACTCCTATATACAAGAATATAACTACTATAATACTGCTCCTATGTACAAGAATATAACTACTATAATACTATCTCCTATGTACAAGAATATAACTACTATAATACTGCCTCCTATGTACAAGAATATAACTACTATAATACTACTCCTATGTACAAGAATATAACTACTATAATACTACTCCTATGTACAAGAATATACCTACTATAATACTACCTCCTATGTACAAGAATATAACTACTATAATACTACCTCCTATGTACAAGAATATAACTACTATAATACTGCTCCTATGTACAAGAATATAACTACTATAATACTATCTCCTATGTACAAGAATATAACTACTATAATACTGCTCCTATGTACAAGAATATAACTACTATAATACTGCTCCTATGTACAAGAATATTAATACTATAATACTGCTCCTATGTACAAGAATATAACTACTATAATACTGCTCCTATGTACAAGAATATAACTGGTATAATACTGCTCCTATGTACAAGAATATAACTACTATAATACTGCCCCTATGTACAAGAATATAACTACTATAATACTGCCCCTATATACAAGAATATAACTACTATAATACTGCTCCTATGTACAAGAATATAACTACTATAATACTACCTCCTATGTACAAGAATATAACTACTATAATACTACCTCCTATGTACAAGAATATAACTACTATAATACTACCTCCTATGTACAAGAATATAACTACTATAATACTACCTCCTATGTACAAGAATATAACTACTATAATACTGCCTCCTATGTACAAGAATATAACTACTACAATACTACCCCTATGTACAAGAATATAACTACTATAATACTGCTCCTATGTACAAGAATATAACTACTATAATACTACCCCTATGTACAAGAATATAATTACTATAATACTGCTCCTATGTACAAGAATATAACTACTATAATACTACCCCTATGTACAAGAATATAATTACTATAATACTGCTCCTATGTACAAGAATATAACTACTATAATACTGCTCCTATGTACAAGAATATAACTACTATAATACTACTCCTATGTACAAGAATATAACTACTATAATACTGCTCCTATGTACAAGAATATAACTACTATAATACTGCTCCTATGTACAAGAATATAACTACTATAATACTACTCCTATGTACAAGAATATAACTACTATAATAGACCTATTATACCCACTCCATCTTGTTGGGCTTAGGTTGCGGCTGATGTACACCGAGGGCTTGTCACACATATGATAGCGATAAGAGCATGTTAGGAATGTTGTTTACATGTAGTATGGCGCCATTTTTTTTTTTATGTATATTTACTCATTGGGCTGTGCGGTCAGTTCTTGACTATTTCTGATTATATAACCAGTCTTAGCACACAGGAGATCAGGCGCTGACAATACTGGGATTACTTGTGCACTAATAACCCCGATATCTTATATAAAGGATTGGACATTTCTAGAATTATTTCCTCTTTATTCAGATATAATGTAAACACTGGACAATTCCTGGCAACCTGCAAAGCAGCACCAAGGAAACTCTATACTGTTGCTATAGTGTCTGAGCAATCCATACACAGTGCAGAGCAAACATTGTGTATTATTAAAGGGGAGGGTAAGGTCACAGGCACCCCGGGTGTTGTCTCCAGCCAGGAGCTATATACTCCATCCAGCCAGACGCTATATACTCCATGCAGCCAGGTCACTGTCAAGGCAGAAGAAAGAAAGAGCAAAATCTCAGTGGAAATGTCATGTTGATCCTGGATTGCTGGAAGTCTGATCTCTGGGACCCCCACCGATCATGACAGTGGGGGGTCCTGTGTCCCCTGTCTGAATGGAGTGGTGGTCAGGCATGCAGTATGCCACTCTATCCAAAGCCTATGGGAATAAGGAATATAGCTGAGAGTTCTAGCCACATTTCTCACCAGTCCCATAGAGACTGAATGGATATAGGATCCCGATTTTTGCTATTATTGGGGGTCTCAGCTAATCACCTAATTTAAGGGAGATAAGTTATGACTCTGAGGACACCCTGTAATACTGACACCAGGGAGAATGTCAGAAAGATCGGATCATCACTGTAGGAATAATTTGAAGGGATTGTCCAGTTCCATGGACATTTCATGTGCCTATCTCACATCTATTCTTCTCATATCTATCTATCTATCTATCTATCTATCTATCTATCTATCTATCTATCTCCTATCTATCTATCTATCTATCTCCTATCTATCTATCTCCTATCTATCTATCTATCTATCTATCTATCTATCTATCTATCTATCTATCTATCTATCTTTATCTCCTATCTATCTATCTATCTATCTATCTATCTATCTATCTATCTATCTATCTATCTCCTATCTATCATCTATCTATCTATCTATCTATCTATCTATCTATCTATCATCTATCTATCTATCTATCTATCTATCTATCTCCTATCTATTTATCTATCTATCTATCATCTATCTATCTATCTATCTATCTATCTATCTATCTATCTATCTATCTATCTATCTATCTATCTATGGTATCTATCTCCTATCTATCTATCTATCTATCTATCTATCTATCTATCTATCTATCTATCTATCTATCTATCTATCTATCTATGGTATCTATCTCCTATCTATCTATCTATCTATCTATCTATCTATCTATCTATCTATCTATCTATCTATGGTATCTATCTCCTATCTATCTATCTATCTATCTATCTATCTATCTATCTCCTATCTATCTATCTCCTATCTATCTATCTATCTATCTATCTATCTATCTATCTATCTATCTATCTATGGTATCTATCATCTATCTATCTATCTATCTATCTATCTATCTATCTATCTATCTATCTATCTATCTATCTATCTATCTATCTATCTATGGTATCTATCTCCTATCTATCTATCTATCTATCTATCTATCTATCTATCTATCTATCTATCTATCTATCTATCTATCTGTCTGTCTGTCTATTCATCTACTAAAGCCCTATCTGTGGTCTAATAGTCTGACTTATGCATATTGCCTCTGGACAATAGATACTGAACCCACAGAGTCCCCATAGAGGTATGAGGTCATGCAGACAATGCAGAGACTTTGAATGCAGCTTTGTGTGTGAATGGAGGGTTAGACTTGTTACAAAATCTCTTTAAGCCTGAGATATCATCTACATTGTGTGAATATGCTGATGATACACAATGCGTTCCATTAAACCTGACATGTTATAAAAGAGACTCCAGTCTAACAAACCAGTGCAGAGAGGAACATGCAGTCCTAGGCACATATACTGTATGTGATACGTTACATGATGTTATCTGCCATGCTGTAATTTAATATTTAGCTCACACATTTTCAGCAATCTCATGTCCTCTAGCCTTCCAGAAATCGTGATTCCCTAAAATAACCCTCATTGCGTCAATAAGTGGTAGAAATGATAACCAGGCAGATTATATCCCACCTCCACACTCCTGGCTCACGATTCTCTGATGGAGATGATTACTTTTGTGATGGAAAAAAAGAAGATTCGGGGAAAACTAAAGATGGAGAATTCTTCATGTGCCAATCTACAGAATAATACACAGGACAGGTCTATGAATGTAATACACAGGAGAGATTGCCCCGGGGACCAGATTCATAGGTGTAAATTATACCGCATCTTTATTGTTTCTTTGATACAGGTGACAACTTTATTCTTGGAGTGGATGACAATTTATCAATCTGTCAAATCTGCTAATAGATTACTATAATAATCTCTTCTACTGTATGTACAAGAAAATAACTCCTATAAAACTGCCTTATGTATAAGAATATAACTACTATAATACTACCTCCTATGTAGAAGAATATAACTACTATAATACTACTCCTATGTACAAGAATATAACTACTATAATACTACCTCCTATGTAGAAGAATATAACTACTATAATACTACTCCTATGTACAAGAATATAACTACTATAATACTACCTCCTATGTAGAAGAATATAACTACTATAATACTACTCCTATGTACAAGAATATAACTACTATAATACTACCCTATGTACAAGAATATAACTACTATAATACTACTCCTATGTACAAGTATATAACTACTATAATACTACCTCCTATGTATAAGAATATAACTACTATAATACTGCTCCTATGTACAAGAATATAACTACTATAATACTGCTCCTATGTACAAGAATATAACTACTATAATACTACTCCTATGTACAAGAATATAATTACTATAATACTACTCCCTATGTACAAGAATATAACTACTATAATACTACTCCTATGTACAAGAATATAACTACTATAATACTGCCTCCTATGTACAAGAATATAACTACTATAATACTACTCCCTATGTACAAGAATATAACTACTATAATACTACTCCTATGTACAAGAATATAACTACTATAATACTGCCTCCTATGTACAAGAATATAACTACTATAATACTACTCCTATGTACTAGAATATAACTACTATAATACTACTCCTATGTACAAGAATATAACTACTATAATACTACTCCCTATGTACAAGAATATAACTACTATAATACTACCTCCTATGTACAAGAATATAACTACTATAATACTACTCCTATATACAAGAATATAACTACTATAATACTACTCCTATGTACAAGAATATAACTACTATAATACTACTCCTATATACAAGAATATAACTACTATAATACTACTCCTATGTACAAGAATATAACTACTATAATACTGCTCCTATGTACAAGAATATAACTACTATAATACTGCTTCTATGTACAAGTATATAACTACTATAATACTACCTCCTATGTACAAGAATATAACTACTATAATACTGCTCCTATGTACAAGTATATAACTACTATAATACTGCTCCTATGTACAAGAATATAACTACTATAATACTACTCCTATGTACAAGAATATAACTACTATAATACTACTCCTATATACAAGAATATAACTACTATAATACTACTCCTATGTACAAGAATATAACTACTATAATACTGCTCCTATGTACAAGAATATAACTACTATAATACTGCTTCTATGTACAAGTATATAACTACTATAATACTACCTCCTATGTACAAGAATATAACTACTATAATACTGCTCCTATGTACAAGTATTTAACTACTATAATACTGCTCCTATGTACAAGTATATAACTACTATAATACTACCTCCTATGTACAAGAATATAACTACTATAATACTGCTCCTATGTACAAGAATATAACTACTATAATACTACTCCTATGTACAAGAATATACTACTATAATACTGCCCCCTATGTACAAGAATATAACTACTATAATACTGCTCCTATGTACAAGAATATAACTACTATAATACTACCTCCTATGTACAAGAATATAACTACTATAATACTGCTCCTATGTACAAGAATATAACTACTATAATACTACCTCCTATGTACAAGAATATAACTACTATAATACTGCTCCTATGTACAAGTATATAACTACTATAATACTGCTCCTATGTACAAAAATATAACTACTATAATACTGCTCCTATGTACAAGAATATAACTACTATAATACTGCTCCTATATACAAGAATATAACTACTATAATACTACTCCTATGTACAAGAATATAACTACTATAATACTGCTCCTATGTACAAGAATATAACTACTATAATACTGCTCCTATGTACAAGAATATAACTACTATAATACTACTCCTTATGTACAAGAATATAACTACTATAATACTACTCCTATGTACAAGAATATAACTACTATAATACTACTCCTATGTACAAGAATATAACTACTATAATACTACTCCTATGTACAAGAATATAACTACTATAATACTGCTCCTATGTACAAGAATATATCTACTATAATACTACCTCCTATGTACAAGAATATAACTACTATAATACTATCTCCTATGTACAAGAATATAACTACTATAATACTACTCCTATGTACAAGAATATAACTACTATAATACTACTCCCTATGTACAAGAATATAACTACTATAATACTGCTCCTATGTACAAGAATATAACTACTATAATACTACCTCCTATGTACAAGAATATAACTACTATAATACTACCCCTATGTACAAGAATATAACTACTATAATACTGCTCCTATGTATAAGAATATAACTACTATAATACTACCCCTATGTACAAGAATATAACTACTATAATACTACTCCCTATGTACAAGAATATAACTACTATAATACTACTCCTATGTACAAGAATATAACTACTATAATACTACTCCTATGTACAAGAATATAACTACTATAATACTGCCCCTATGTACAAGAATATAACTACTATAATACTGCTCCTATGTACAAGAATATAACTACTATAATACTACCCCTATGTACAAGAATATAACTACTATAATACTGCTCCTATGTACAAGAATATAACTACTATAATACTGCCCCTATGTACAAGAATATAACTACTATAATACTGCCCCTATGTACAAGAATATAACTACTATAATACTGCTCCTATGTACAAGAATATAACTACTATAATACTACTCCTATGTACAAGAATATAACTACTATAATACTACCCCCTATGTACAAGAATATAACTACTATAATACTGCTCCTATGTACAAGAATATAACTACTATGATACTGCTCCTATGTACAAGAATATAACTACTATAATACTACTCCTATGTACAAGAATATAACTACTATAATACTGCCCCTATGTACAAGAATATAACTACTATAATACTACTCCTATGTACAGGAATATAACTACTATAATACTACTCCTATGTACAAGAATATAACTACTATAATACTGCCCCTATGTACAAAAATATAACTACTATAATACTGCTCCTATGTACAAGAATAGAACTACTATAATACTACTCCTATGTACATGAATATAACTACTATAATACTGCTCCTATGTACAAGAATATAACTACTATAATACTGCTCCTATGTACAAGAATATAACTACTATAATACTGCTCCCTATGTACAAGAATATAACTACTATAATACTACTCCTATGTACAGGAATATAACTACTATAATACTACTCCTATGTACAAGAATATAACTACTATAATACTGCCCCTATGTACAAGAATATAACTACTATAATACTGCCCCTATGTACAAAAATATAACTACTATAATACTGCTCCTATGTACAAGAATATAACTACTATAATACTACTCCTATGTACAAGAATATAACTACTATAATACTACTCCTATGTACAAGAATATAACTACTATAATACTGCTCCTATGTACAAGAATATAACTACTATAATACTACTCCTATGTACAAGAATATAACTACTATAATACTACTCATATGTACAAGAATATAACTGCTATAATACTACTTCTATGTACAAGAATATAACTACTATAATACTACTCCTATGTACAAGAATATAACTACTATAATACTGCTCCTATGTACAAGAATATAACTACTATAATACTGCTCCTATGTACAAGAATATAACTACTATAATACTGCCCCTATGTACAAAAATATAACTACTATAATACTGCTCCTATGTACAGTAGATTTATACTGTCTTTCTATGTTTCTATTACAGTCCTCTGTCGGGTTATAACAGCCTGACAGATAAACACCTCACAGGATATTTCAACAACACCAGGATAAGGAAACATCTACAGAGAGCTGGACTGGTAAGAGATCTGGATTAATAAAATGTCTTTATCACTGTTAATAAATCTAAGTGTATCAGACGTGTGATATCCCTTTCACCATCTTCCACATGCCCGGTGTCTTCGTCTGTGGTCACATCTGTTCTTGCAGTTCCATCTTTCATCTCAGTTACAGTAACAGAAAACAAAAGTATTTAAAGCGCAAAACCCGTCCCATGTAAGTGCCCCAATGGTGCCCCACAGACCCTGTTGAGTATAATGGGGTTCATGGTGGCGTCTCCGTCATTTGTTTGGAGATAACTGCACAGCTGTATTTTGTAGCTTTCTTCACAGAACGTGCGACAAAGGCTCATAATGGGGTCTCAAACACAGATATGAAGCTAAGCTTTTGTGTATAGGGGCAGGGCCGGCGTCAGCGCACGGCATAGTCGGGCAAGTGCCGGGGCCCACAGATCCTCTGGGGGCCCCCCAGCACTTGCCTGTCACGATTTCAGCTCATCGGCGTCCGTCCGCCGATGAGCTGGAATACATACGCGATTAAAGCAGGAGCTGTGAGTTCAGCTCCTACTTTAAAGCTCCGGCCCGGCTTGCGTGTTTAGGCGCGATGACGTCATCACGCCTACACACGCAAGCCGGGCCGCAGCTAAGCAGGAGCTGAACTCACAGCTCCTGCTTTAATCGCGTATGTGACTGGAGAGAGGCGCGTCGGGGGATCGATGGAAGGTGAGTGATAGAAGGTGAGTGTGTTTGTTTTGTATTAAATATAAAGGTGGAACATAATGAAGGGGGCCCATGAAACTGGGGGACAAATGAAGGGGAGGGGGGAACGCATGACACTGGGGCAGATGAAGGGGTTGGGGAGAGAACAGCATGACACTGGGGCAGAGACGGGGGACATGAAACTGTGGGCAGATGAAAGGGGAGAACGTGATGAAACTGGGGACAGAGATGGAGGGGGGGACATGAAACTGGGGGCAAAGGAAGGGTGTATATGAAACTGGGGGAGAGATGGAGGGGGGGCATATAATTTACGGGTGACTGTAGGAGGATTGTACTGTTTGGGAGCACATGATAAATGAATGAGAATGGGTGGAATCAACAAAAGTGGGTGGAGCCAAATTTGCCGCGGCGCGCAGAGCGCACCGCAGATTTTGCTCCTCTTTCTTCTCTTTAAAAATTGTGAGGTATGGCGTTGGTGACGCCACACTCCTGCATGACGTCACTCGCTTCATCTGCGACGCACAGTGTCTCAACTCCCCCGCCTCCTTTACAAGGGGGCCCACTGAGGCTCTGTCGCCCAAGGGCCCATAAAAACCTGGAGCCGGCCCTGTATAGGGGTCTTGTGACTCTGCCCTTAACAGATGATGTGACTCTCACTGCTCTCACTCTCTGTGTACCCCTCCCTGCTCCACTCTCATCTGTGCACATTCCCTCCCTGCTACAGGGTCTCTTTTTATTTTCTAATTGTCTCTTTCTGACCTTGCAATAAATCCCTCCAATGAGAGGCCCATTTGTGGTCACATGCTGCCGTGACGTTTCATTTGCAGGCTGAACTGCTAACAGGGAGGGGTAGTGAGTTTGCAATTGAAACGTCACAGCTGCGGTCAATTGTGTAGATATTGACGGCACTCAGTCTCCCATCTAAGTGGGTATCTGTATATGGAACGCCAGGGTCTGGACCATTGTTATAGGCCATGACGGTCAGGACCCCTGATGTTAGTCACATACTCTCCTAAAACAGAACCTGAGCAAGTGTTACCTTATATTTCAGATCACAAGGAGCGGGAGAATACTGACGGAGAAGGAATATCGGATCAACGCCATGAGGAGAGACCACCAGAAATACATCCGGGAATGTCTGGCCCAGGCCATATTTCACAAGGTCCTGGATATGGAGGTAAGCCCATTACCCTTGACTAGACAGTAGGGGGCCTCGTCTGAAGATGATGCTGGACCTCCTACTTTAGGGGGTACAAAGACCCCATGATCTCCTTATTCATTGCACACAGTAGATTTCGGTTTGGTCGGTATATTCTCCGGCATCTTCTACAATATTAGCTACCAGGTAGCGTGCCGCTCGTATTCGTCTCTGATTTATCAGCCATCTGACTCACTGCTATTAATCCCTGAGGGGGCGCTATATTTTAGGAACGAAATTCCCAGCAGGCGTCGTTCTATTAACTGCATACAATTTACTGTAGCCGCCTGCATATCATTGTGTACGGGCCGTTGCGTTTCGCTCCCCAGGCAGGAGACTTTGCAGCTTGCGATGTGAGACAGGATTGAAGTGTTACTTGACTCCACTGTCAGAGACGGCTCAGAGAGAAGCTTGGGTGACACATCCTGTCATTGAGGGATTGTTCTTCCTGTAAATGGGATCTCCGTGTCCTCACAAACACCTATTATTGGACCGTCGTTAATAATACATTGGCGTCAGCCATCGCTACACGTCTATAGGATCTTGCTGCATCTGATTTACATCTCAAGTTATGCTTAGAATCCACTTGGAAGAAGTCTTACGGAATCTTAAAGGAGTTGCAACAATTAATCCCATATAAGTAAATGTTATAGAGGTAGAAATACTGATTACAACAAAGGGTTAACCATATCTGGGGATCGCTTTATTGTAAAGTTATTGCATTTCATAGATCGGTGTCAATCAGATATCAGCCTGTAGATGAAAGCACTGCTGCATTCTAGTCTATTGCCCCCAGTGGTAAGACGTGGTACTGCACCGATAGATAATTTCATACAGAATTTATAGCATTTTATTCACCTATAATAGTTTTATAATATTACATATCAAAAATGATGGCGTTTCCCGAGAATGATCTATATGGTGAAAGATTGATGAAATATGGAGGTGATAACAGTGGCCTCTCCCAGGTCCGAAATGGCTGATAACAGAGGACAATACATTTTGGTCCAACACGCATTGATTTTCCAAATCTCGCCTTCCGCCATCTACGGTTATATCTGCGCCTCACCTGTGGGTGAATATGGACCCCATAGTAGCTCCTGGTTTTCACCATATACTGACATCACGTGATATATCTTATGTCTTCCCAGAGACGCCACCAAATTGACATTAAGAGAAAACTCGAAACATTCGCCAGGAGAGAACGAGTGCAAAAACTGAAGGTAAGATTGTTAGCGACACCCTGAAATGACATTCTGAGCGGGTGTAATTCCCTCTGCCACCACTAATGGCGCTATTGCTACATGCAAAATATATATATTTTAGTATACCTTGCAGAACATAGGGAACCTGTCAACAGGTTTGCGGCCACTACATAACCAACGGGTCCTAGGAACAAAAAATATTTATCTCCTAACCCAACCTTCTATGGGAGCAGCGGAGATACCGACACTCCCATTGTGGCGAATGGTAGGGGGGTCCGTCTGCGTCCACCAGGGGTTCAGCTGCTGCACAATGTGGATAAAACACCAGTATAGAATATACGGGAAACCTCGGAGAACCCCTTTATACGTCAGTAGGGCCCTTCCTGTGCTGTTGGCTTGTGTCCTGTATATACTGATCATACAGTATATATAAGACACCAGATGGCGGTTCTCATATCTCTAGGCTCATGCACTGACTTGGCCTCAGTCTCCATCTCAGTCTTATTCTCGTAGACTTTATCACATGAGACAGAATCGAGTAACAACACCTCCAGCCCTGAATACGGTTACAAAACATATATGTAATCCCCCATACGGCCACTAGGGGGCTCTCATGCCACATGGAAACCAAAAAGTTGCAATTTTTTTTACTGACTTTAGCGTTAATGACCAAACACCTATAAATACTGCAGTCAATGCCGAAAATGTTACCAGGTTTGTGTTACAGGTGGATCATTCCAAGAAGGCGGAAGATGAAACGTTTCCAGCTTTCTCCCCTCGCCCTCCTACAGGACCTAAAAGCGGGACCTACAGGCGTCTGGGGCATCACGAGCGATCCGATTCCTCCGAATCTGTAAGTGATGAATTCAGATTAATGCACCAAATAGGACTGAGAAAATAAAATAAATCTATACAAATAATATAAATCTATACAATACAATAATACAATAAAGGAAAAAATAAAAATAAAATAGAAAGAAATTCATTAAATAAATAAAAAGAAAAAGTAAAGAAAAAAAATAAAAGAAATAAAATAGAAATAAAAAATAAATAAACAAAATAAAAAATAAAAACAATTAAAATTTAAATAAGCAAATCAATACATAAAATAAAAATTAAAAAATAAACAAATCACTGCTTACCAGAACTTTACCTGTCTGAGGTGCAAACTTCATTTTCTGGACCCCCGAATAACCAGGCCCCCCGGATTGATACGTCTTCTAACTCGGCACCCCCCTCCATCGTTACACTTGCCATTGACCAACTTTCCCTGAGAAATCCTAGCTGAGCGTCCTCCATCTTCCTTCCTCATCATTGGCACTTCTGATGGTTGGTAGGTGACATTGTACCTGCTGCCAACATACACAGATACTGCCGAGCCAAGAGAACTTATGAGAAACTTTAATTAAAGAGAGCCTTCCATCACCTCCTCCATCTTGAGCCCTTTTAATAGGTTTTGCTTTACTGATTCTATCACAGTTGGATTTTTTTCTCTAGCCCCCACCATTCCTGAGCAATAAGTGCTGTTAGTTTTGGGGCCTGATATGCGAACTAGACTCCCTAATGTCAAGTGGGTGGTAACAGAGAGGAGCAGGCAAAGAGGCGTGGCTCAGAACTCTGACATTGTCTGCCTCTTATTAGAGCTCTCAGTCACTTCCCCTTGCCTCCTGTCTGATACCACCCACTTGATATTGGGGAGTCTAGTTAGTATAGTTAGTCTAGTTAGGCACCAAAACTAACTGCACTGATTGCTCAGGAATGGTGAGGGCTAGAGAAAAAATCCCACCAGTGCCAGAATCAGTGGAGGGCGCCCCATAGTGGCCACTGAACTCCAATCGGCAGGATAGGGCAGGTCGTCCATAGAATAGGAATACTCTCTGCCTACGATATGAACTTTAGAATGTGCTGATACAATATAACAAACAGCAACAATCTCCACGTTCCGGCTCCTTCCTTGATACCTTCTGACTAATTCCTATGACCGGGGTCTGTCCACAAAGATTACAACACCCAAATAAATATTTACTCCTCTGCTGCGTAGCGGAACGTCTCCATACTATAATGGTGACAAGTGATCAATGTCAACACCGCGACATGTCAAATACACAGACTGATCCCATCTCTATTCTAGAAGTCACTTCCCTAACCAACCGCCATATGTCCTGATAAGATAAATGTGTTGTTGGAGACTGGAAACCCCATTACAGAGGTCTCCGCCCCCGCGGGGGGAATGAAGGGGTTTTCCCATTGTAGTAATTCCTTCCTTATACAAACCTGAAGGGACAAAGTGCAGATAGATAAGGAAGGGAAGAGAATAGTTATATATTAGGAAAAGCCATTGTCTTCTCTGCCCCCTAGTGGTCATAATGGAAAATACAGGGGATACAAACAGGTAAAAAAAATCTGAAAATAATCCAATGCACAGCGTTACATGTATGTAATATGTATTATGTTATTGATATTTTTCTACCAATTTGACAGGCGTCGTCTCTCCGTCCAAACACTGCACCGGGTAACATGCAACGTCCAGTCCGTCTACAGCCGCTGCCGGTATACTCATCTTCTGGTAATGTACCCAAAATGTCTACCGGTCCACGACAGAAACATTCAGCAGACGAGGGAGAACAACGGATAAATGGCACGGTAAGAAAATCCTATATATGAAGATAAATAGATATGTACTAGAATGGCTGGTATACAGGTAATATAGATATGATAGATAGATAGATAGATAGATAGATAGATAGATAGGAGATAGATAGATAGATAGATAGATAGATAGATAGATAGATAGGAGATAGATAGATAGATAGGAGATAGATAGATAGATAGATAGATAGATAGATAGGAGATAGATAGATAGATAGATAGATAGATAGATAGGAGATAGATAGATAGGAGATAGATAGAAGATAGATAGATAGATAGATAGATAGATAGATAGATAGATAGATAGATAGGAGATAGATAGATAGATAGATAGATAGATAGATAGATAGATAGATAGGAGAGATAGATAGATAGATAGATAGATAGATAGATAGATAGGAGATAGATAGATAGATAGATAGATAGATAGATAGATAGATAGATAGATAGATAGATAGGAGATAGATAGATAGGAGATAGATAGATAGGAGATAGATAGATAGATAGATAGATAGATAGATAGGAGATACATAGATAGATAGATAGATAGATAGATAGATAGATAGATAGATAGATAGGAGATAGATAGATAGATAGATAGATAGATAGGAGATAGATAGATAGATAGATAGATAGATAGATAGGAGATAGATAGATAGATAGATAGATAGATAGGAGATAGATAGATAGATAGATAGATAGATAGATAGATAGGAGATAGATAGATAGATAGATAGATAGGAGATTGATAGATAGATAGATAGATAGATAGATAGATAGGAGATTGATAGATAGATAGATAGATGATAGATAAATAGGAGATAGATAGATAGATAGATAGATAGAAAGGAGATAGATAGATAGATAGATAGATAGATAGGAGATAGATAGATAGATAGATAGATAGATAGATAGATAGATAGATAGATAGATAAATGAGAATTACACGTCTGTTTCAGGTTTCTCTCAGGTATATTTTGGTCTCTATTTGGTCAGAGATATTTTTTGTTTTTCCTATTTGCAGACAGACAAGGAGATTATGCGGATCATGCACACGACGGACCTCTCTGTGGGAATATCGCCTTATCGTCTTCCTATCATTAACAATTTCGTCATACCTGTCCCCCCACCTCCCCAAAAGCACCCTAAGCAGACAATGAGCACGTCCTCCAGAGGGAGGCGATACCGCCCCACCACTGCCCCAAATGATCTGGACGTCCCTGTAAAGGTAAGAGGAAAATTACAGCTGGAGATGTAGCGGAGCTGAGACAGGTCAGCAGACAGCGCCGTACACTATGTAGTGGTCATTTGGAGGTACTGCTGTTCAGTTCCTGTTCAAGTGAATAGAATGGCCACTGCACAGAGTAGGACGTGTCTGTTTCTGGCTCCATATACTGTGTACATGTGCTTCGACAGCTCATCCATATGGGTGCCAGGTCTCAGACCCCCACCAATTTGATACTCATGACCTATCCTAAGGATAGGCTGACAATATCAAGTCATGGACTTCCCCTTAAAGACTTTTTGTCATAGCATACAGCCTGTAGGAATCTATTGCTGATATACACTCGCTCGTTCCATCTCCAATGTGGCGGTACAACTTTTTTACATGTTCCCTCTTCCGAAAAAAAAATAAAAAAAAAATCCTGTAAACTGACAAAAAAATAAATCACAGGGACCATATGACAAGATTATTAAAGTTCCCTGGAGCTGGTGATCTGAGACAGAGCTGGAGCTGGTATGTGACACGTTGCGATGCTATACGGCGGTGCCCACCACTGTGGTGATTTACTGGTAGAACAGACTGATTTATCTCCCGTTCTCTCTAGGACACGGGGAAATTTCATAAAACGTCCTTGCACAGTAACGTGAAGATTACCATGGTTTACCGGGGGAAAAATGTCCATTTATCACACGAGGACAGCGACTACCGAGACGAAATCAAAGTCTTCCAGCAACACTGTGGGGGTGAGAACCTCTGCGTGTATAAAGGAAGACTCCTGGAAGGAGGTGAGGAATCTAAAATATACATGCATATGTGGGCTTAAAGGGGATCTGTCATCAGGACAGAAAAGCCCATTGACTTACCTTATCTGATCGGCGCGGTCACCCTGAGCATTTTGGTGTTTTGTTTATCTAAATCCGTTCAGCTGTTCCAAAGATATAAGCCCTTGTAGTCTTGATGTAAATTAGAGTCTACTAGCTGAGTGGGCGGTAACACTGTATGACAAACACACAAAGACCACGCCCCCAGAGAAGACACAATGTCACCGCCCACTCGGCTCTACTTTGTATCAACACTACAATGGCTTATATCTTTGGAATGGCTGAACAGATATAGACAAATGAAACACCAAAATGTTCAGGATGACAGTGCTGATCAGATGATCATTAACCCCCAATGGGTTATATCTCGAAGAGGGTGCAATGCTGATAATAACATTGGGGCGGGGTACGACTGATGCCCCACTGATAATCCTACCCCAGGACATTAGACAATTATTATTCAGGCACTTCTCTATTATACATGTGGCGCCTCCTATGTGTCACTCAGTGAATTTCGGAGTATTAGACGTCCTGTTAATGGGTAACTCTGGGAATGTGTGAATTGCATTAATCCCTTTTTTATAATCCTGCCGTTCTGACTTTGTTTTTTTTTTTGCAGAAACGTTCAGTTTGGTCTCCAGACGTCACCGCGGTTTTCCGTTCAGCCTCACATTTTACATTAATGGGATCCAGGTGGACCGGCTAAGCTCTTGCTGTGAATATAAGCATCGCAAGGGAGCGCGGCTTGGGGGCAAAAATGGATATTTTGGATTCATCAATATTGAGGGAGCTTCTCCGTGTTACAGGTATTATACACCGGGGTCCTGCACATGCACTGATGTATAAGCCAGGCCGGAAACACTACTGAAATATCCATCGCAACGTTCACAACAATGAGAATTTATGAGCTCGGGCCCCCAGCGATTCTTGGGCCGGGGGGTGGGGGGGTGGGGGCAGCACCTCCTGCTATTAGTATTAAATGCACCAAATATCACAGTACCCCATAATATAACCAGGATCTGTGTACCCATAATGTAATAACATTCACATAATAATTAAGAACCGCCATAATGTCAGCCATATCTGTTCTGTTACAAGTCTCCAGGTCTCCATTAATTCCTGGGGAAGGAGAACCGAAGACTTACAAGAAGTGTTCTCTGGATTTAACCCCTTCTTAGAGTATGGCCATGTGCGTGAAGTGCAGTGTTACCATAATGGTTTCCCATCCTAGGTGCATCATCTCCATGGGACTGGATAAGAAACCATCGCCTCCTCCAAGGAGTAAGATCAAGGAGAAAGACAGAGAGGACAGTGAGGAAGAGCAGGGTGATGAAGACCAAAATGACAAGGAAGAGATGAAAGAAGAGCCCGATGAGAAGAGGTACTATGATGAAGTTGATGCCAAAGTTGAAAAGTCAAAATCGGTTTGTGATGATGATGGTGAAGATGAACCAAAGATTGAGGATAGATCAGCGATGGAGTATGAAGAGGACGGAGAGGAAGAGGAAGTGGAGAATAAAGAGTGCAAAACAGATGAATATGAAGCCGATGATGAAGCTAAGGATGGTAAATTGTACAAGGGAATATTACATATATGTGCAGTCACTGTGTACATACATTACATTACTTATCCTGTATTATACTCCAGAGCTGCGCTCACTATTCTGCTGGTGCAGTCACTGTGTACATACATTACATTACTTTTTTTTTTTTTTTTTTTTGAAATTCTTTATATTACATTACTTATCCTGTATTATACTCCAGAGCTGCGCTCACTATTCTGCTGGTGCAGTCACTGTGTACATACATTACATTACTTATCCTGTATTATACTCCAGAGCTGCGCTCACTATTCTGCTGGTGCAGTCACTGTATACATACATTGCATTACTTATCCTGTATTATAGTCCAGAGCTGCGCTCACTATTCTGCTGGTGCAGTCACTGTGTACATACATTACATTACTTATCCTGTATTATACTCCAGAGCGGCGCTCACTATTCTGCTGGTACAGTCACTGTGTACATACATTACATTACTTATCCTGTATTATACTCCAGAGCTGCGCTCACTATTCTGCTGGTGCAGTCACTGTGTACATACATTACATTACTTATCCTGTATTATACTCCAGAGCTGCGCTCACTATTCTGCTGGTACAGTCACTGTGTACATACATTACATTACATATCCTGTATTATATTGCAGAGCTGCGCTCACTATTCTGCTGGTGCAGTCACTGTGTACATACATTACATTACTTATCCTGTATTATACTCCAGAGCTGCGCTCACTATTCTGCTGGTGCAGTCACTGTTTACATACATTACATTACTTATCCTGTATTATACTCCAGAGCTGCGCTCACTATTCTGCTGGTACAGTCACTGTGTACATACATTACATTACTTATCCTGTATTATACTGCAGAGCTGCGCTCACTATTCTGCTGGTGCAGTCACTTTGTACATACATTACATTACTTATCCTGTATTATACTCCAGAGCTTCGCTCACTATTCTGCTGGTGCAGTCACTGTGTACATACATTACATTACTTATCCTATATTATATTCCAGAGCTGCGCTCACTATTCTGCTGGTGCAGTCACTGTGTACATACAGTACATTACTTATCCTGTATTATACTCCAGAGCTGCGCTCACTATTCTGCTGGTGCAGTCACTGTGTACATACATTACATTACTTATCCTGTATTATACTCCAGAGCTGCGCTCACTATTCTGCTGGTGCAGACACTGTGTACATACATTACATTACTTATCCTGTATTATACTCCAGAGCTGCGCTCACTATTCTGCTGGTGCAGTCACTGTGTACATACATTACATTACTTATCCTGTATTATACTCCAGAGCTGCGCTCCCTATTCTGCTGGTACAGTCACTGTGTACATACATTACATTACTTATCCTGTATTATACTCCAGAGCTGCGCTCACTATTCTGCTGGTACAGTCACTGTGTACATACATTACATTACTTATCCTGTATTATACTCCAGAGCTGCGCTCTCACTATTCTGCTGGTACAGTCACTGTGTACATACATTACATTACTTATCCTGTATTATACTCCAGAGCTGCAATCACTATTCTGCTGACGTTTTCCTCTGCCGCTCTTCCTCCCCTCTCACAGCATGCATCCCTTCACATACACTGAGGGAGAGATACTGAAGCTCCATCCCCCTCCTCCCTCGCTTCTAGTAATAGCGACTCTTGCCCTCGCTGGATACAATACTGATTTAGAATGTGACATTTGGTCTCATAAATGATTTTTAATGGTTTTTGTGCCTGCTGAGAGTATTTTCAGTTCCTATGGTAAATTAGCAGATGGTGATTTTAGAAATTCTCTACATATTTAAGCAAAATAACAAAAATCAAGGCGCTGTGCTTTATA